>NC_091754.1:63967725-63975225 GCF_043380555.1 Nothobranchius furzeri
CACATCGGTCTACTCCTGTCAGTGTTGAATGTCTGAGAACATAGTCGGCTGAAATGAAAAGGTTTGCTTTAGAACCAGACAGGAAGAGGGTGTTACTGGGCCTATTGGCTTCAGTACTTATTAGGCTGTACTGGTGATTCTGTAAAACCAGTTTAGTAGTCTACGATGGCTCATATCTGATGACATACTGTATAGTGATCAGATACTTGTGTCCTGGAGCAGCTGAGTGGCGGGGGGCTGATGCTGAGAGAGCATGATGGTGGAGGTTTACAGCTAAAGAGATGATTTGTTTCGTTGTGCTTTCCACAGACTCAACAATAAGACAACACCATTTCTGCCTGCTGGTAACTCAACTAGATAAGCCTGGTGCTGCGTTTCACTCACGTGACTCTGCAGTCGTGCACAACTCACATGGAGGACAGGAAGTGATTTGCTCCACAAGAAAACAGCGCGATGATGGATGAAAGCAGTTTACTAAGGCTTTAAATGACCTGGCACAGATCGCGACAAAGAAATCTTCCTTTAGGTGATGACCCATGTAGTTTAGTCTAACTTTTAATTACTGTGGAGGATTCACCCAGCGCTGAAGCAATCAGCAACAAACTGCCTTGTTACACTGCATGCTAATGATGGTGCTAGGATCTACTTGTAACTAACTTTTTATGCCTTTAAATCCAAATTTCTGGTTGGTTTGTTTGATTTTAACAAGATAAAAACGCCGCCTTACAACACTAAGCTAACTGCTAAAACATTAGCACTGTGAAAGCTATTTGCAGGTAGGACACATGAAAACAGCAGGAGTTTCTCAATGCCAAGGAAGCTCGCCTTGATGTCTTGGCCCCGCCCCCGGTTGCCTAGGAGATGTGTCATCAGGAGCCGCCAAAATGTGTCCCAATGTTCATGTTCTACCGAGGCGTGTGTTCTCCATTTGTTAGCCGTTTAGCTAGCTGAGCAAGGATACACAGGAGGTGTCTTGTAGCCTAGCCGTGGTCAGAAATTACCCAGATTACACTGCGTCCTCTTGCACATTTATCTATAGATGCAGCGTCATGTGAAAACCAGCAACAGGGATGTGGTCTAAATGTAAGGATGAGTCTCAAATGGAACGTTTTAATCCCATTATTTACTATTTTATGCTTATAATTCTTTTTCTACAAGCACGTTTAATAAAGCTGATTTGAAATTAGGACAAACAACTTTCTTCAGTCTTTTTGAGTGGCCGTAATCCAGAGTTACGTTTACAGATTCACGTGGCCTTTTTCTAGTCATGCTGACCACACACACACACACACACACACACACGCATGCACGCACGCACGCACGCACGCATGCACGCACGCACGCACGCGCGCGCACGCACGCACGCACGCACGCACGCACACACACACACACACACACACACACACACACACACACACACGTTGACTGACAGGTCTAGGCCAACGTAGGTTTCCGTTTCGTGCCCGCAGACATTTCAGCTTCACACAGGCTGTAAAATTACAAACCTGCTTTCCTTCCATTACGGCAGCTTAAAATCATGAACTAACTCTAAGCCTTTATGAACAATAACAATGACAGCAGTTGGAGAGTGAGACACACAAACACACACTTCCTAAAGCGGCCCTAGTTTTTGAGATTTCCAGCTGCAGGCAGCCACTTTTCCTCCATCAAGCCACCCTTGGTCAATAAATGTCTGTTTTCCATTCCAGCACAGCACCGTTTTCCAAATGTCCTCCCATACAACCTGTGAATTCACCCAACAAAACTTAAATAATGCTGCTGCATCGATGGATATCTCATCCGCCATCATTGCAGCTCATTTGTGTTTTCAGATTGATTTTTCCCAACAAAACAGCTTTATTTTTCTGACCTTGCTGAGCTGTGAAGGTTCCTTCTCTGCAGAATACTTGTGTAATTTCCCCCGCACCCCCACCAGCAAATGACATGTTTCAGTGAGTAAACGCTATCACAGGCCAGTGCAGCCTGGCTTCTGGTTCCCGCACCGGTGGGAAAGCCCAGCGTGTCCAGGTCTCTGGGAAGGACGCCAGCTTTGACTGTGTGCACACCTGACCTGTGACTGTGTCCAGCTGGAGGTGAGAGCAGGCAGGTCAGCGGGAGGTTCCATCCCTCCGGTGACGAGTCAGGCCCGGTTCTCCTCCACACACGCCGACATAATTTAAACAAACCGATGGGGATTCACTTGCATACTGAAAGGGTAAAAGTGGAAGAAAAGAGCCCGACTTTAACATCCCTTCTCTAAAAACCCTCCGATACACTTTCATTAACGCTTTCTTGCATCAGCGTGCACACGTTTGGAATATTCCATGTCTGTTTTTGTCTGGGATCAAATGTAGGACAACGCTGCTCTGGTCTTTGTGGATTCACCTTTAAATGGTCCGTCGAGCTGTTCTTTGTGGACTTCTTCCTGACCGACGCAGTTTATATCCTGGCAAGCTGCAGAGCTCACAACTCTAGGAGGTTCTGGTTCCAGCGGACTACAGGACGTGGAAGTGCTGAAGTGAGAGGAATTCCTGGAGGGAGAACTTGTTGATGTGAAAGTTCACCGCCCTTTTCGATACCTGATGTTTCGTGTAAGGCCACTCTCCTCACGGGTTTCTCCAGATTGGATCGTTTCCACGGAGGCCCTTGGGATGGTCTCTTGGTGCTCATCGTGCGTGTGCTGGAGACTCAGCTGGATCACAACAACGTGGTGAACCACAGCTCAGATAATTCTCATCTCAACTACTCATCTTTATGCACTACTAATGCTGCATTTTAAAACCTTTTAAATGACACCTACAGTACTACAGCAGCCACTAAATTACAGCCTTTAAGTTTAATACAAGCGAGTCATGAGCGTTCAAGTGAGACACTTCTGTGTTTCGGCGTAAAGCGAGAGCGGTGGGTGCGCTTGACCCTGGGTATTAGGGTTAGGGTGTTAGGACCAACACTTAGGACCCAGATCCTGTTTCAATGGGACGGCTTTGATGGTTAAAACGGTTGAAAGGACACAGCAGTGCCAGCCCAGTACGGTGCGAGGCGGCTCGCTGATACATTTGGACAAGACTCAAACGGACATTTCTGGGCCATGTTCGGTTCTCATAAAAACTCACTTTAACCTATTAAAGATCTGCTCTAGTCCACGTCTGCTAGACACCTAAAGCAGGTCAAGACCCCTAAAAGGCCCTGGCACAGACATATGTGGCCAATCCTTAGCCAGCAGTTTCAGGTAAGATTTAATGTCGCCCGCTCTGGCCCCAGGTAAACATTTAACTATGGTTGCTGGAGTCTCTAATGCCACGTTTCTGACTATGGAGCTGCCAATGATCAGAGTCGGCTTGTCAGTGGGTGCGTCACTGAGCGGGGAAAATCTATTAGAAACGTGGACGGGTTGGTGGTGGCCCACGGGCTGGGTTCTATGCTTCCTGCGTACCGTCACCCAGCCGGCCTGAGGTCCCGGCTGCTCGGGTTCTGCTGGAGGGTCGCTACGGGGCGGTTCTGAGCTAGTTAGCCCCGCGCTAGCTAAGTAGCTACGGCTGTTTACGGGTTTTTCAACAGCGCGGAGCCGGGACTCCAATTCCGACATCCTCGCCTCCAAAGCTACAAAAATGCTACATTTATTACACGTACCATTATCGCTAAAGGAGGCAGAGGAGTAACTAAACATCTGACACAGAGAGCAAGAGATAGGAGACGGAGAAGCAGAGACAGAAGTAGCCATAGCCGTGCTGAGGCTAAGCTAACGACGAGCAGCAAACTGTTCAGTACCAAATAAACTGCGTGCAAACACAGATGGTTCCCTAAAAGCTAGGTGGAACAACAGAAAATGTGTGTTTTAGCGTGCTTATGTGCTACAATAACTCAGAGATGTCCAAGTACAGAGAAATTAAATCAGCTTTAGCGAGCCCCAAACACCAAACAGCTACACGTAGTGCAACACTGAAAACAGGAAACGCCTTACCGCCAGGTGCAGCCAATCAGCCAATCACAGCTGATCGGCTTGAATCAGTCCAAGGTGAAGTTTATAAGCTGTGATCTGACTCTGGTGACACATGTTTTATTTCTATTTAATCAGTAATAAGCGATCATTAATAATCACTAGAATGGCAGCAGCTCAACACGCTTAGGCATCCAGTCATGGTGACTTACCAGAGCTCTAACCGAGCATCGGAAAAGAGAAGAAAGGAGTTCTGAAGGACTTCAAACATCACCCAGCAACAGCTGTCAACCACCAAGTCTCACTCCTGTTAGCTAGAACAGGAAGCTGAGGCTACTAGTCACGCAGGATCACCGGACCTGGACCTTTCAGAAGGTCCGGTCAGAATTTGGTGTCTCCATAATGAATGCATGGATCCATCCTGCTTTGCATCATGCCTTCAGCCTGCTGCTGGTGTGGGGGAGATGTTCGTGTCCCACTTCAGCTCTTTTTGTACCACCTGGTTAAAACACCACAGCCTACCCGAGTGCTGTTGCTGACCATGTCCATCCCTTCAGGAACACAGCGAAGCCATCTTCTGATGGCTACTTCCATCAGGTCACACAGCTCAGAACACCTCTGAGTGGTTTCTAGAACACTGGACTCCAACAACCGGCACACTCTCCAGATCTTTAACCTTTAGGATGTGATGGAAGAGGACATTCCCATCATGGGTGGAACTGTGGGATGCTGTCGTGCCAAAATGGACCAGAACCTCTTATGGAGGTGTCTTCTGTGGCATGAAGGATTAGGGTGAATCCAAAGGCCAAGGGGGTTCCTATAGTAGCTAATAAAGGGACCAGTGTCTGTAAGTATTACACAACTCTAAAGCTCCGAGACATGAAACCCTGGTTCTCACTCCTTCACGCTGGGCCGCTGTCTGCTGTTAAAATACCCTCTGTTCAGTTACTTGTGTCCTCTGATTCAGGTCGGTCCGGTCAGGTTTGTATTTGAGACAAAAGCAACAGAGGCAGAGCTCAGACTGTGTTAAAGATGTCAAAAAGAAAAGTGTCAGAAACGTTTGCAGAAGTTCCTCCAGCTCAGCGGGAATCCACCTGGGACCTGTAATCTGATTACACCTCCCAGGTGGACAACAAAGTTGGGTTCATGACCCCCCCTGTCCTGGAAGGGTGAAAACCCAAACTAAACAGCCCGAGTTTTTCTTTCCAAGCTATTCTCGGAGAAATCACAGGTTCATGCAGAAATCTGTTTGGATATTTTTGGGCTTTTTATTTAAATCCAGAATAATCAAAGACAAATCCCGCCTTCAGCAGCAGTTTTATAAAGACACACGGTCCAGTTTCAAATGTTAAAAGGATCCTCCGTTTCTGTAAAATCTGTGAGGTTTGATTTAAAAAGTGGGTTTCTGGTCATTTCAAGTTCCTGCTTCTAGCTTCCATGTCTGATTTGGCTTCATTTCCTCCTCATCATCTCTCCTTCACTCCATCCATCCACTGTTCTTCTACTCCAGATGTTGTGGAGGGGATCTCAGGGTCTAAGGAGGGATTTGATGCCTGATAGTCTGATAAGCGGACTGGTTCGGTGACGAGCGGGTAGGACTAGGAGCCCTGACGATGGAGTGGAGGCTGTCATGTTCTCAGAGCAGTAAATTTAATTCGGTTCAGTTTATTTTTACAGCGCCAAACTTCACAAAGTAAGCATTACAACCGAGTTCATGTCATTAAACCAATCAGCAGGTTGCATCGAGTCACTGACTTGTTGTGTTAGAGACTTGCAGCAATCCCCACACTGAGCAAGCATGTAGCGAGAGTGGAGAGGAAAACTCCCTTTTGACAGGAAGAAACCTCGGGATCCTGGCTCAGTATACGCAGCCATCCTCCACAACTCACTGGGGCTTTGAGCAAGTAATGAGTAATGAGACTCATGGAGTTATTACTGGAGCTGCATTTATTTTCCTAGTCCATCTGTTTTATTTTCTCCCGTCAGCTGGCGAGGTGTCACCGTGTTCCTGTTTCATGCACCGGAGTTGTGCTGTGACACAAGCAGAGAGAGAGTAACTAAGGGCTCACGTTAAATCATCCAGGATTTATGGCGAGGTTGGTGTTCTGCTGCAGGCGAGAGCGGAGGGGTAACACACACGTGTACCTATAGTACAGTAAGTGGTTCTGCCCCAGCAACCCCAAACGAGGCCAGCGGTCTGTAGTTATGGACAGTAAATAGAGCAGAGCACTGCCGGTAAATAACCAACAACAGAGCCTCATAAATCCTCGGTGTGTGTCTGAGCTTCTATCAGGTGGAGCAGAAACACAGACTTCAGCGACAACACGTCCAGCGACGCTTTAGAGGGAATTCTACATGGAACGGGTGGAAAATGTGACGCTCCAACATCAAAAAACAAAAATCATGAGAATTGTATTCTTTATCCACCTTAATGTCCACCATTTTTGCCTTCAGTTAACTGATCTTCAGACTTTTTCATCGTAGACAGGCTAGCCTTCATGGTGGCCCTTTAGTGAGAACGCAGGGCCACATCCTCACGTATGGACTACTACAGGACACAAACTCAGACAAAGGAACAAATCCCAAGTGAAGTCCGGTTGGTCCAAAGATGAGAGAAGGCATCTGAACTTAGAGGGAACTCAGAACACCTGCATGCTGAGGAAAGAACATGCTTCTAGAAAATACTTCAGCACGTTCTGGAGCTGTGTGGCGTTAAATTGCAGACCTGTTTTCTGTGCCCACCTGATTTAATCCATGGTTACAATCCAGCTCGTGTTCATTCGCTCATCTTATGAACGCCTGAGTTCTCGGCTCACTTCTGATACCCGAGTCGGAGCCGTCTTCCTCCTGGAGAGCCAGATATCTACACACTACACCTGAAAGTGTGTCTCTATACGAGTGAGCTCACCAGATAACGAAACAGGAGCCGACAACTCCGCCGGCGTTCATCACGACTTATCTTCCACACAGACCTCACCACACTCCAGCCTCCCCAGACCCCACGCACATGACACCTGCACCCCCCTCCACCAGCGACACACACCACCTGCTGCCTTCTCATGAGGCACAAGCTGAGGGATTGAGACAGGAAGGCACAGACACTTACAAACAAGCTGTTATCTGTATGTGAGGACATTCTCTCTGAATCAGCTGATCGTTTAACGCACCTCGTTAGCGCCAGAGTTAGCTTTGTAGCTGCCATGTTGTTTACTCTGAAGCTCGAGTTCGTTATCCTAAATCAGCCTTTCTGACAACCTCTAAAGAGAAAACGGACAGAAAAAAGGCTTGATGTGAAGTCAGCGGTTTCATGATGCTCTGGAGGGGGATTCATCTGAGTGAGACATTAACGTCTCTGCAGGAGGTGCGGCGTTAAGCTGACAGCTACATTAAAGCTACAGCTTTCCTGTGTTGTAAATGTTAATCACAAACAGCAGCTGAAATCCAGAGCAGTCCCGGTGAAAGGTTAGGTATCCAAACATTTATCACCGTGACGTTCGACGCTGCTGCTGTTGTTAGTGTTCAGTCTCAGACTGCAATCATTTAAGGAAATACAAAAGGTCAAA
>NC_091754.1:63982725-64007725 GCF_043380555.1 Nothobranchius furzeri
AAAACTAGCTAAAAGAACAGGTTAGCCTTGTGTGGGGGCCGTGAGCTGTACTTAGCTACGCCCCTGGTTGCCAGGTTTGACTTCTTTTACAGGCAGAACTAATCTTATTCATTTAGATCAACACACACATTAATGTGTGGAAGCAGCTGACTTTTACCTTTAATCAGAAGTTAATTAGCATAAATATCCATGTGACTGCTGCCTGGATAGACTTTTGTTTAACTGCGTTACAGCCGAGCAAGTCCTAGTTTGTTCAGCTACATGTGAGCTTTTCAGTCATGAGTTTTATTTTGAAGGACAACATGAACTTGCTGGTGCTTGGCCTTCGTCTTTTATTGTGAAAGGACAAGCTGAAACAACAAGCCGGAGGGCCTTTTATTATGAAAGGACCACCTGACTGGGACACATTCACAAGCTGATGTCATCCGAGCTTATTTAGAGGCTGCTTCTGCTTAATGGACTCTCTCTAACACCTCTCCCCTACCCATCCATCATGTCCTGCTGAGCAGGTGGACCTGAGCAGAGAGGTCAGATGGGGTCAAAGTCATCACACGCAGTCATCATTATCATATTAACACTTTCCATTCAGACAACACTTGGATTCCCCAGTTATTTGTGTTATGAAAAATAAAAACTGCCATTGTCCTCTGTCCCTCCAGAGGAGACCCCGACACCCCATCCTAACTACGTAACAGCTGGACAAACATCTGGGCCGGCATCCATTATTAACTACAGCTGTGGCTAAAGTCAGTGTTGTAACAAACAGGAATATTTCAGCATTTAGAAGCAGAAACAACACATTTCTTTTTGGTAGAAGGCTCGGTATGCAACAACAGTTATTTCTGCCGGGCCTGCTGCATTCTGGGTCTTGTAGTGCATTTCTCTTTGTGTCCACACGTTCATGACTCCAAGGCTTAAGATGGAGACGATTTAATTCAGAACCTTCCATGACCCAGCCTTGGTGGTGCTGCTCGCTCCTAACCACCTCAGTACCAGATACATGCGGTTCTTTGTGTGAGCGTGGATTAAAGGGACATTTGGCTGAATAACGGTGACCGGCTGGTGATTACTGAACATGTTCTGTGACTCGACTTGAGTAATCTAGTCATCTTCCTGTGGATGCATCTCAAGTTACCTCTGCGACCGCCGCAGCCTCGATCATGGCGAGCTCTCATGTTTTGCTTATGTAATGAGCCCCTCCACTGCTGCAGAAAGGCAATCATCATTTGGCCGACACCAAACTTCGTTTTTCGCCTGCGGCCACTTATGCTGCTGCTTAGAGTCTTCTCTACTTAAGGCGAATAAGCAAAGAAAACACACACACACACACACACACACACACACACACACACACACACACACACACACACACACTCTCTCTCTCTGCCCCCCCTCTCCGTCTCTCTCTCTCTCTCTCTCTCTCTCTCTCCCTCTCTCTCCATTCCTTTCTCTCTCTCTGTCCTACTTATTCAAGGCTCTATAAAAGGAAGCGAGGAAGAGCTCCATGAGAAAGCAGGGAGGGTAGAGAGGAAGAGTTGGAAGAGGAGTAGCGGGGATGATAGAAAAAGAGGAGTAAGGGAGAGTTTCTGGGAGGGAGTGATAATAGGGACATTTAATTCAGAAACAGGGTGTGAGAGGCAGAGATTAGCCTGCTAGGAGGGCGATGCAGTCCACAGATTTTCTGCTCTTAATGGCTGTCAGCGAAGGCTGGGGGTGAGCGGGGAGGGAGGGGCCGCCAAAGCCAAGACAAGCTGAGCCGTGGTTTTTAATTAAGGGACTGTTTTTGATAAATACGAGTTTCCAAGTCCACCTCGCCAGCGTGGACAGAAAGTACCTGGAGTTGGTCAAAATAAAAATAAAACACACACATTCCAGTCACTCCATAATTTACTAAACAAAAACATGTTCACACACACACACACACACACACACACACACACACACACACACACACACACACACACATATATATATATATATATATATATATATATATACACACACACACACACACACATTCCATCTACACTTTAGTAATTGATAAAATAAATTAGAGATGGAAATCTAAGACATTTGTTTTGCCTTGATAATTTAGCTAAATGAAAACTGGCATGTAGGCAAAAACTGAATTTAATCCACCGAGACAATCAAAAAGCTGTCTGAGTTTTCATTATTAAATAATTCAATGAATTATATCAAACAAATAAATTAATACAATATCCCTTAGAAAATTTTTATTTTTGGAACAAAATATATATATTTTTGGCCATTTATAAAAAGTCTACTCTTCAAAAAACCCAGTTAAAGATTTTTAAGGTGCTATAAACACTTTTTTAACCATTAGTTGAAAAGTATTTAACAACAATGATGTATGTAGCATCGTCTTTAACTTTAAATGTTCAAAAATGAACAAAAAACCTTTTAACACTTATTCATAAAGCATTTATAAACACAGTATTGTTGGAAAGTGACACACTATTCTTTAACAATCTTATCAGCTTTTATCGTTGAAGATAATTAAGTTGAGTTCATCCATTCACCAGCAGACGTGCTGCTCCACATGTGCGTTTCCTGATTCACATTAAACATTGACCTTCACCAGCGTCGGAGGGTGAAAATTCCCTCCCGCTCCGCTGCATCCTCCCTTTTCATCCCTTTATCTCCGGCTGGATCCCCTCTGCACTCATCTCCGCTCATTGTCCCAGGC
The DNA here is from genome assembly GCF_043380555.1 of Nothobranchius furzeri. Classification (NCBI taxonomy): domain Eukaryota; kingdom Metazoa; phylum Chordata; class Actinopteri; order Cyprinodontiformes; family Nothobranchiidae; genus Nothobranchius; species Nothobranchius furzeri. The sequence continues at coordinate 63,985,433 of NC_091754.1, forward strand.
CCGTGCCTAAATGCAGCTCTTTCATCTTTGTTTTTATCTGTCAGATCAGTGAGGCGCTAGTCCCCCTCTCCACAACTCCTCAACATATAAAGTTAGAAAGTCTCCCAAATCCGAGCAGATCAATGGATAAGGGTTGGCAGGCCTAGCTAATGGAATGCAGCTTCTGCCCTAGATTAGGATGTGTTCACTGTGGCTGGCTGTCTTCAAACCACAAATATGCCGTAAAACGTTGGCAGTTGGGTGTTAGACCCAAGCTGCTGGCTGGTTACAGATCAGCTGTTGCACCTTAATGCTGACCAGAAGAATGCACGTTGTTGGTAAGATCCACTTAATCACAGTGTTTTCTTTTTGGAAGCACCATTAGATGCTGCTTTTGTTTTTAAAACGTCAAAGGGAGATAAACGATGGATTCTGGTGAATTATGAGGAATAATCCTTATGCTGCTCTATGAAAACATGCAACAGCATTTCCAAACAAAACATAAACTAAAAGTGATCATTCTACTATTTATTAGGATTATTTAGAGACTAAAGTCAAGAACTGCTGACCTAAATGGAATTACTTGTATGACACAGAAAAAGGAGAATAGAAGAATGAGGAAAAAAATCCAATAAGATCCAAAAATAAGCTGGAAGCTGTTCCTGCTGCCTCCAGGAGCGGCTCTTTCTGTAGAAATGTGAACGCTTCAGCTTGGACAAAGCTCGCTTGATGTTCCCTCGGCAATGACAAATGACTCTGCAGTCAAATATACAAAGAAACAGTCAGACAAGTGATTGTTTTCAGTCCAAATGGATCTGCAGGTGCTACCCCCCCGCTCGGGGATGAGGAAGAACGATGGAAGACTTCACAGGGCAACAGGTGCACCAGTGGGCTACTTCTGATTAGATTTTTACTAAATGGGATTAGTGGAGAGCGTTTACAGTTGGATGCACTCATTGGGACTCAGTGGAGGAGTGGGGAACTCTAACAAAAGGAGGATCTCTTTCTTTCACATTATCTCTTCCACTTTATCTTGCTGCTAATAGCATTTTTGGGAATTACCCGAACAATGAAGCACCGTCTCCTCATCTCCAGTGAGCTTTGATGCCTGTATCTGCAACTCTTTGTGGGTTGGAGGTGTGACAGCCATCTACACAGCCCTGAACATTAAAGAAGACATCACTGCTGTAAAGGCAGGCGAAGAAACTCTTTAGGAAGCGCAAACGTTCAAGACCATTTCACCCTTTTCCCCAGACACACGAGCAAATCCCCTGAGGCGTTCATTTAAAGTCACAAAGGGTAGCAGTTAAATATTGCCTCATTAGATAGGACATTGCTTCAAAAAGACGAGATGTCATCAGTCATCATGCTTTTCTTTACGGTAAACTGAAGCAACATGTTATTGTTGAACTTCCCATGAGCTTTAAAATGAATCCAGTATTTATACATTCAACACAACATCACAGCGGGTCTAAAAGAAACGACTTCCTCAGCTTTTCTCCCGTTGTTCAATGAATATTTCAATCAGTCTTTACTTCTTGTAGTTGCACTTCCTGTAGTTACACTTCCTGTAGTTGCACTTCCTGTAGTTACACTTCCTGTAGTTACACTTCCAGCAGTTACACTTCCTGTAGTTACACTTCCAGTAGTTATGCTTCCTGTAGTTGCACTTCCTGTAGTTGCACTTCCTGTAGTTACACTTCCTGTAGTTACACTTCCAGCAGTTACACTTCCTGTAGTTACACTTCCTATAGTTACACTTCCTGTAGTTACACTTCCTGTAGTTACACTGCCAGTAGTTACACTTGCAGTAGTTGCACTTCCAGTAGTTACACTTCCTGTAGATACACTTCCTGTGGTTACACTTCCTGTGGTTACACTTGCAGTAGTTGCACTTCCAGTAGTTACACTTCCTGTGGTTACACTTCCAGTAGTTACACTTGCAGTAGTTGCACTTCCAGTAGTTACACTTCCTGTGGTTACACTTCCTGTAGTTACACTTCCAGTAGTTGCACTTCCAGTAAATACACTTCCAGTAGTTACACTTCCAGTAGTTACACTTCCTGTAGTTACACTTCCTGTGGTTACACTTCCAGTAGTTACACTTGCAGTAGTTGCACTTCCAGTAGTTACACTTCCTGTGGTTACACTTCCTGTAGTTACACTTCCAGTAGTTGCACTTCCAGTAAATACACTTCCAGTAGTTACACTTCCTGTAGTTACACTTCCTGTGGTTACACTTCCAGTAGTTACACTTGCAGTAGTTGCACTTCCAGTAGTTACACTTCCTGTAGATACACTTCCTGTGGTTACACTTCCTGTGGTTACACTTCCTGTAGATACACTTCCTGTGGTTACACTTCCAGTAGTTACACTTGCAGTAGTTGCACTTCCAGTAGTTACACTTCCTGTAGATACACTTCCTGTGGTTACACTTCCTGTGGTTACACTTCCTGTAGTTACACTTCCAGTAGTTGCACTTCCAGTAAATACACTTCCAGTAGTTACACTTCCTGTAGTTACACTTCCTGTAGTTAAACTTCCTGTAGTTAAACTTCATGTAGTTGCACTTCCTGTAGTTGCACTTCCTGTAGTTACACTTCCTGTAGTTACACTTCCTGTAGTTAAACTTCATGTAGTTACACTTCCTGTAGTTACACTTCCTGTAGTTACACTTCCAGTAGTTACACTTCCTGTAGTTAAACTTCATGTAGTTACACTTCCTGTAGTTACACTTCCTGTAGTCAAACTTCATGTAGTTGCACTTCCTGTAGTTACGCTTCATGTAGTTACACTTCCTGTAGTTACACTTCCTGTAGTTAAACTTCATGTAGTTACACATCCTGTAGTTACACTTCATGTAGTTACACTTCCTGTAGTTACACTTCATGTAGTTAAACTTCATGTAGTTACACTTCATGTAGTTAAACTTCATGTAGTTACACTTCCTGTAGTTAGTTACACTTCCAGTAGTTACACTTCCTGTAGTTAAACTTCATGTAGTTACACTTCCTGTAGTTACACTTCCTGTAGTTACACTTCCTGTAGTTAAACTTCATGTAGTTACACTTCCTGTAGTTACACTTCATGTAGTTACACTTCCTGTAGTTACACTTCCTGTAGTTACACTTCCTGTAGTTAAACTTAATGTAGTTACACTTCCTGTAGTTACACTTCATGTAGTTACACTTCCTGTAGTTACACTTCCTGTAGTTAAACTTCATGTAGTTACACTTCCTGTAGTTAGTTACACTTCCTATAGTTACACTTCCTGTAGTTAAACTCCATGTAGTTACACTTCCTGTAGTTACACTTCATGTAGTTACACTTCCTGTAGTTACACTTCCTGTAGTTAAACTTCATGTAGTTACACTTCCAGTAGTTACACTTCCTGTAGTTAAACTTCATGTAGTTACACTTCCTGTAGTTACACTTCCTGTAGTTACACTTCCTGTAGTTACACTTCCTGTAGTTGCACTTCCTGTAGTTACACTTCCTGTAGTTACACTTCCTGTAGTTACACTTCCAGTAGTTACACTTCCTGTAGTTACACTTCCAGTAGTTACACTTCCTGTAGTTACACTTCCTGTAGTTACACTTCCAGTAGTTACACTTCCTGTAGTTACCCTTCCTGTAGTTACACTTCCTGTACTCCTCGCCATAGACTTATTTCAACTTCACAACCACTCACTCACACACACACGCACGCACGCACACACACGCACGCACGCACGCACACACACACACACACACACACACACGCACACACACATATATATATATATATATAAAAAAAATATATATATATATATATATATATATATTTATATATACACATCTCTGCATTTGACCCATTCCCATGAGGAGTGGTGAGCTGCAGCAGCGGCTGTGATAGGGATCTATTTGGTGGTTAAGTCAAGGCTGAAAGACTGTCTCAATGTCCCTAACACACCCATGCACACACACACACACACACACACACACACACACACACACACACACACACACACACACACACACACACACACACACACATACACACACACACACACACACACACACACACACACACACACACACACACACATGGGTGGTGATGAGCTACAGTGCAGCTACAGCTGCCCTGGCACGTACTGACGGAAGCGAAGCTGCCAAAATCATACGCGCGACCGGTCCCTCTGACCACCACCAAGGTGATTCACGTGTCAGAAACAGGTCACCTTGCACTACTTGTGTCTTGTGTAGAGATCATCTTGCAATACCTTTGTGTTGGGTACAGGTCACCTCGTGCTTTTACAGTTCTGGGCTCAGGCCTGCTTAGACACGCCCACCCACTGGAGCTATATCCCATTCGTCCTAAAAAACCACCCAATGAGTGGAGTGGAGTTAAGCAGTGTCCAGTGGAGAAGGCCTAACAGAGTGGGGGTCAGTGTATTTGTTTATTGACCTTGTTCATATTTTTGTCTGACCAACGTTAACATCAGTGGGCTCATTCTGGTGCTGGTAAACGGGTTTGTGAACGGCGCTCTCCCAAAGTTTCAGTACCTCCAGCAGGACCTCAAGATCAGATTAAAGAAACATTCTCCGACTTTCCGAATGTAACGACAGCTGTTATGGAAAATCTGTACGTCATCTGGCTAAGTTTCTTTAGTGCTTCAGTAAAGTTGATCAATGATGTAAATCATTTATCAGTACGGTCATTCATAAAATCATTTATGAACGGTGTGTGAAAGACAGAATCTCTTCTTCTGAATGTGTTGGACTCAGATTCTACTCATTATAATGGACAACGGGAGGAAACCAGCCCAGGTTTAGCCTGAAAAATCCATAATGGGAAAAGGAGACAGTTTAATAGTTTGAATAGTCTAGCTTTATTAAAGAGCAAGTCACCCCCAAATCAACTTTTTTTCTGATAAACTATATAAATGTGTGTCTAATCGTGCTGCAGACACGTGTAGTCAATAGTTTTACACTTTAGTACATTTTTGTTAAAATAAAAATGTTCTGCCTAAAACTGTCAGTGTTGTGCCGTTGTCAGGTAAAACACTGCATTTGAATTTAGATCTACCATCGCTATTGGCTAAGAGGTACCTTAGAATGTTAGCTGGTACCATATGATGTCATTGTGAGCCTGTGTGTGTGTGTGTATTTGTTAGCGGCTCCGCCCTCTCGGTCTGCTAGCAAACAGCATTTGTTGCATTTTTCAAACAGGAAGTGGGAGTGGAGTAATACTCTGGTAGGGGGTGACTTGCTCTTTAGATATATACCACGTAGTTATCTAAAAACTACACGCTGTGGTTATTTGGTTTGGGTGATTGGAGGCATGGATGCATTTGTGTAGATGACTGCCAACCTCCTCCTCAAAGTCATTGCTCGTTAAATTGTGAGACGGACGGCTCACTTCAAGTCATTTGTCAGAGAAATGGTTTTCAGTTCCACTGACCTCAAATTATGGCACACAGCTCAGAAATCCTAACAGTTTCAGCTTCTAATCATTCAGAGGTTGTCAAGTGCTTTGTGGCTGGACTGAAGGGCCTCCCACTCTGTGATCAATTATGTTGACATCCTAAAAATCTCAACTGCCTGAAAGAATACTTGCCCCAAGGAAACCTGGGGACAAGCTAGGTACAAAGCTTTACGTGAATCACATTCTCACCACGGTGCAACAGCACTCCAGACTTTGATTATCATCCCAATCAAGTAAATTGCTCTTCTGTAAGGAGGCTCCCTTTGTCTGACATCAAATGATGTCAGCAGAGAAAAGTGGAGCGGTAGAAACGGGCAGAAGAAAAAAACGTAAAGATACTGGAAGACAAAATAAATGTATCTGGAAGTGTTGTGAATGCACTGCTTGTGCTCTGAAGCAACAGCAGTTCTGTAGTCACCTAAGTCTTCATGTTTTATACAAAACTCTACTTTTATGGCTCTTTCTCTCATTGTTGGCTTGTTCTACCTACACTGAGTTTTCCATCCACTTCTTTTGTTTGTTAAAGCAGAAATCAGAGCTACAGCGTTCCTGTAAAGTCTGGGTTTACAACATTAAACGTAGGGGTGCCTTCGTCTGATTAGTCAGATTTCAGCTCAGGTTCGGTGTTCTGAAAGTTCACATCTCACATCCTAATATTCACTCAATCTCACCAATTTATTTAAGCTTTTTATTTCAATAAAATATAGTCTCTGAGAGTCTAGTCTGGAAGTAGTGTGTCTTATCTAAGGCTTCTGCACCTGAAGCCAAACAGGAAAGTCTTGATGCAACCTGCTGGGTTCCTTATATAGGAAACTTGCTACTGATTGGCTTAATGACCAGGGGTCTCATTTATCAAACATGGCGTAGAGTCCTTACTAAAACCGTACTTAAGCTCAGCAACAAAATGTACTTACGCCAAGCAGGTGTGTGATCTATCAAACATGGAGGACGCACAGCTGCATGCAATCTCCGCTTCATAAATCAGAGACTATCTAGAATGTTTCTCCGCTGCATTTTAGTCACATCCCGCCCTCACCACGCCCACGTACTGCCATAAATGGTCAATGCAAAGTGCCTTGTGGATCTCATGCATATACATAAGCCGGCTGTTGCAGGGCTCCGCCAATGACATGGCGACCGTAGATCAAGGCAGATCAAGGAAGCGCTATTTCACACAAGCAGAAGTTGAGGTACCTGTGGGTGAGGTGGAGAAATGAAAGGAAGTACTTTTGCAAAACAAATAAGAGAAAATCCACAGAGTGGCACAGTGTTGCTGAAGCCGTCAATGCTGACTTCTTCAGAGAGTTCTGTGGCGGATATAAAAAATGATCCAATCAGGATTCGATCCCCAGACTCCCGGGTGAAACTCACGCGTGCTAACCAGTCATCCAAGCTCGTGAGGTGAAAAAGGAGGAAACCAGCAGTTTTTGCAGCAGTTTTTCTGAAAGACTGAGAGGATCTGCAGGGAGATCAGATCACCTTCAGAACTCAGTCCCACACCCAGGGCCGATTCAAGGAGTTTGGAGGCCAAGGCAAAATGCACGTCTCAGATATGTGACATGCTCACTATAGTAAGAATCATCTTCACGTTATAGATATGAATGTAACTATAGAACATAATAATAACATCACAGCTCTTTACTAATTACTCCTACTTAGGAAAACGACTTTTGTAACTAGAACACATTTTTGAATGTTAGCTGTCCAACCCTGGTCATCAGTGTGGATGTGGTGGAGTAAACATCTCCGGCTGCAGCTCCAGCCGTGGCAGCGCGAGGACAGACTGCTGTGGGGATGAGCCAACCCTACCAAGTCCAGACCGGGCCAGGCCTGATGTGAAAACGCCAAGAGGGATAACCACAGAAACTTTGCAGCTTGGTGAGTTGATGTGTGCTTCACCTTACAGTCACTCAACTGTGTTTCTCTGCTAAAAGTGCTGGCAAACCTCCCATAGCTTCTGTTAGCTCAGTTAGCTCGTAGCGGACTCAGATCCTCACACTTCCACTCTCAGCTCCACCTTTTGCTCATTTTGCAAAGGTGTGATCGTGTGACACGGCCAAGGTGGTGGTGATTAAAACCACACAGTAGACGAGGCCACAGACACGTCACACAGGGGTCCACCATGGTCTCATCTTACTATGTTTAGTCAGTCAGTCTGTGCTGTTTGAGGGGTGGGGGGGTGGGGGTGTGTGTGTTAATTTTCATGATGTGAAAACGTCTTGCCTCTGATTGGCTAACAGGCAACTGATGTGTTGTCACCACAAGTAACACAAGTCCAAACGTGTTCCACCATATTGTACAGCTGCTAATGGTTAGCTTCAGCTAGCTGAGACGCGCTCTGCTCTCTCCTTCCTGTGATCGCAAACCAAGGTAAGAGAGACCACGAGTGCTAGTTTGCCCTGTGGCGTACGAGTCACTGGCTTTTTCGGACTTGATCGTGTTTCCACATATTTCCTTTTTGTGGCTAATGCAGATGATGCAGGGTTGAAGGAAACGTTCTTGTTCAGCAAAGTGACCAATCTGACTTCAACAGGAGCAGCATCACATGGTTTCTCAGGGAACAAGACCTCTGAACCTGTACCCCACTGACAGGTGTTAGAAACAGAGTTTAAACTGGTTCTGAAAAGATTAGGAAAAGTTCTGTTGTCTTTAGGTCTTCAGGCTTTAATCTGGAGTCTGACTCATCTCTTGTCTCGACAGAGTCACGCCGGGCACCTGGAACCCTTCATAGCTTGTTTTCACGAGTGAGAAGATTGAAGGTATAAGAGACAACTTTGGTGAACTAATGAATTAAATACTAAAGAGATCTGAATAAGTGAACCTGAAATAAAGATGTGGATCAGATGCAAACACATTATGTGGCCGTCTAAGTTACAGCGTGCTGGTTCTGGGTCGGGTGTTCCAGACCTAGGTCTTCAGTGATGACGCTGCCGGCTGATTCTGCTGGAGGAGTCTTCACTGAGCTTCACTCTTCTGCTTTTCTCTTTTAATAACTTAAAGTTTTCCTTGCAGGTATTCACACGAGTTTTATTATTAAGCAAGGCTCTCACACTTACCCTAAACACAGGGCGCCCTTAATGACCAGTTGTTTTATTCATATGTTTCATATTGTCATGTGACATCTACAATATCTATATTAGAACAGAAATGATACGTGGGATATAAATGATGCTATAAAAGCTCCGCTGAGGCAACACCATGCTGGAATCAGTCAGCACAGCTGTCACAACAGGCTGCTGAAACAAAACTCATGAATACATGAAAAATAAACAGAATCTGTTGAATAAAATCCTAAATTCAAAGCCAGCTTTTTACACCGAGTCTGACGGCAGTGGAGCCGTTTTCCACATCACCGTTTCACTTTAGTGTGGGGCGGCTGGCTCAGTTAACTCAGTTTACAGCGTTTCACATCACTTTTAATACTCGGCTGTCCTGAACTGATTTTCTACTTGGACTTTTTAACAGAAAGCTGTGTTTACACTTTGAGGGAGATTAATAACAGGGCTACTTACAGCACATCAGAGATCGTTGCTCTAGTACAGCTCTAAATAAATGACTCATGAAAGATAACTGTGTGTTGTGCTCAGTCCCAATCAAGGTTTGTCAAGTGCCCTTCAGTGTTGAAAGGAAAATGAGGCGCGTTAAAACAATGTTATCTGTTAGGATGCAGCAATAGAAAGACCGGCGTACAGTCTGGAAAAAGCCACTCCACCCTCTTTAAAGAGCAAGTCCCCCCCCCCCCCCCCCCCCCCCAGGGTCTTACTCCATCCTTACTTCCTGTTTGAAAAATGCACCAAAGCAGCGGGCTTCCTAGTATAGGGAATTCCTTCACCAGGAGAAAAAAGGAATTACTGTAATCGGCTCTGAAATATACAATCCTGGAAGAACCTCATCCGATCACCCAGAACATCTCGATCTAAAGGACCGGATCTGCCCTCAGCTCGTCAGTCTGCTAGGGTGACGGCTGTTTCCACTGCTCTATGACCTAAAAAACCTAAGAGCTCCCCAGTCATGGAAATAAAACATAATCACAGCTTTTGTATTCATGCATTTTAAATCAAGTTTATTTAACACAATTATTTATCGAGTTTAGAAACATTGGAAAGTAGTCTCTTTGTGAAAAACGGAGCTTGTCAGGAAACTTTAGTTGGAGCTGTTTCCACATTTTCCACCACTCTCAGTGATGAAGCTGCACGTCTGTACACTCATAATGTAATTAATGTACAGACACATGTTTATGTTCCAGCAGCCGGACGAGTGAAGAGAATGCACCTAACTGTGGTTGTTCTGATTGTTTCAACAACCTATTCTCATTCAAGCATCGTTAGCAGTTTAGCTAGGAATGCATCAACTCACTTAAACAAAACCCGTCAAAGAATATTTATTCCAGATCGTTTTAAACAAACAAGTCAGACAATTAATTGATCAAATTCTCCGTGGACATGCTTGCAAACGAAGATGCTTATCTTAAATTTGACTTTAATAGTGAACACACTTTAGTTGTGTGTTACACGAGCTGACAGGACTTGGCAGGCTCAGTTAGGTGTGCTTCTTTTAGTCTTTCCCGTTCCAGTCATCAGGAAGTAAACCGTATGTCTTCCCACAAGGCAGCAGAGACGCTCTCCGTGAACAAGCTCATTCGTTTGCTGCGTGAAGCTAAATGACATTGAAATATATTATTATAAGCACCCCGGTGGCACCGTTTACATTTAAGCTATGAATTAGAACGGTTACCGATTCACAACTGGACCAGTCGGAGTACTCTCCACCACATCCGTCCAACGCGCCGTCCTTCATTTATCTCAGTTCTAAACCACCAAGCAAAGTAATTAAAAACACTGAAATGTCAATGTGCTGCAGCAACGCTTAATAACGACCTCCGTACTTTGTACTGAGCCTACAGCAACCCAGGGCCAGATGTTGGCATGGTAGTGGGCGGGGGCTCTGATCCCAAAATGAAAGGTGGATTAGCTCCTGGTGGTTTTGATCTAGGAAGACCAACCGGGCTAACGGATCCATTAAATCAGAGGAAGACGAGGGCGTTGGATAGAAACAGGTCATGTGATGTCAGAGCACCTTTTTAGGTCTGCTTTTACATTACTCTTCTGCAGCTTGTCCTTTAGAAACACGTCAGACTTGAAAGATGAGGCTGGCTAATTATAACTGACAAACGGATGCAGAGAATCACGGGTGTTTGATGAAGAGGAAGGTATAGCATAGAAAAAACAGTTGAAAGACACCATCGACAGAAGGTTTTCATTACAGCGGGCCTCTAGAGGAGAACCCCAGATTATTTAAAGGTAAGTCACTCATCAGTTCCTGGAGAGATGGGATAACCTGGTCACAATAACTCTCCCAGAAGCAGAGCAATTAGGTTTGGAGATCCTGATCCACTCTCACAACTCTGACAGCAGTAACTTAATGTCATTTATCCCACAACTACGCTTTCACTGATGGAGGTCAAAACCTCCCTTGATTGAAAAGTACACTCCTCCTTCAGCATGGTTTCGACGTCTCAGACCACAGAGATGGTCTGAAATTTAAAGCCACCACTCAGTGGCTCAAGCGGTCACTTAATAATTCTCTTTCTGAACACGTCATTTTCATCGTTCTTCTCCAAGTGGAGAATGGAGCATTTATCTCTGCTGTTGGGTGCAAGGAGTTCAGAATGTCTCAGGCTCATGGAGCAGCTTTGCTTCTCATGGTTTGCCCAAAAGATTCTGAAGTGGATGAGTTGGTAGTGACATGTGGTCGCCGCAGGGCAACGTGCTGCCAGGGCAGAACCAAACAGAACCCTTCCTTCATTGCTGCTTTTTAAAACACGCTGTCCTGATGAACAGGAAGCTGAATGTTCTGGCTTCCTTCTCAGACACGCGGAAACGTCCCACTAACTGACTGAAGGTAGTCTGGCTGAAATGGTGACGAGTTGCTATTGAATAGTGAGCTGAAACAAATCAGCCAGTCACTCGACGTAGTCGGGTTATTGTAGAGCCCTCTAGGAGGTCGTCCTCACAAGACATCTGAAAGTGTTTTCTGAAGAGAACTTTAAAAAGCTGATGAACCTGTTATGATGTGATTACCTGTAAGGCCCCGGGGCAAACAAGATGGATCCTGTCATCAATTACAGTCTTGCAACTCCGGCTGCCTTGGAAGGCACGGCGGTGTCTACTGGTGTTGTGTTCCCTGGTTTTAAGCAGAGCATCTAAAGAAATGGTCTAAATAGGACATTTGTGGTGAAGACCATCAACTGGAATGCTAGCGGGTTGATTCCAGCTGGCACATCTAGAAAACAATACCAGACTCCTTTAGCCTTTGATTAGATGGACACTCCAAAGTGCTTCAGGGCAGCAGTAGCTCAACAAGTAGAGCGGGTTGTCCAGTAATGGGAAGGTAGCAGGATCGACCCCGGCTCCACACAGAGAATTCTGCTGTTGTGTCCTTGAGCAAGACATGTAACCCACTTAGGCTGCTGGTGGTGGTCGGAGGGACCGGCGGCCTCACCTCTGTCTGTGAGCCCCAGGGCAGCTGTGGCTGCAATGTAGCTCATCACCACCAGTGTGTGAATGAATGAATGAAACTCTGTAGTGTGAAGCACTTTGGAGTCCTCTGACTCTGAAAGGCACTATACAAGTGCGGGCCATTTATCTTTATCAGTTAGTATAATCACACACACACACACACACACACACACACACACACACACACACACACACACACACACACACACACACACACACACACACACACACACACAGCTGAGGGGAAAGACCATCACACGTTAGAGGCCACGGGTCCGTCCAGCCAGGCGGACCAAGTTCCCACACAACTGAACCAAACCACCAGTCACAGGCTGAACTCTGAACTCCTGAGCCGCAGTCGCCATGGCACCTGGTAAAATAAGAGCTGTAGGGCATAAATTGTGACTTCACAAACAACAGTGCACTAGCATCGCTCAAATAGTGAAAGAGTGGTTCAGGGAGCATTAGACGCCCTTTCCACACAGACCCTAACCCCACTGAGAACCTCTGGGATGTGCCGGAGGAGGCGTTGTGCAGCGGTCAGACTCCACCATCATCAGTGCCAGATCCTGGTGAAGCATTAGTGCAACACTGGATGGAGACACGTCTTGTGACGCTGCAGAAGCTTGTTAACACAACGCCACAGCAGATGTGTGCTGTAACCAAAGCTAAAGGTGGTCCAACGCAGTATTAGTGTGAGACCTTTATTTTGGTGGGCAGCGGAGTGGAACACTGAACAAACATTTCAAAGATGATTTCCGGTCGTATTTGGTCGCTCCGAGTTTAACACGCAGGTCAAATATGAAACTGGTCTCCTGCACCTCCTCTTGCTTTGCCCCCTCCCCATATGACTTACAAGGCATTCATTCCTACTAGAGACCACTGCAAATGTAATGCTTAGACACGTTTTCCACACCTTTAAATACAGTTTCTGTTCAAAGCAAAACATCTAAGAGCTGAACTGTGATCAGTAACAGGCAGAAAACATGCTGCAGCAACCCAATCAGCCACCTCTGTGAGGTTTACATGAAAACTGGCAAAACAGGAGACATTTATCAACTTTTGCACAGCCTTGCTGCTTAAACAAGGTTTAGCAACACCAATTACTGGGCTGTTAAATATAACCATCCTGCAGCCTGTGCTGAATGGGTTGGAGCCAGATGCTTCCATTTTGGCTAGGAGGAAGGCCGGGACAAAAGCCTAGCTACTGGCGCCAAGCAGCAGGATGAGAACACAAGAGCCTAGCATAGAAAAGCAGGGTGTGAGCGCCGCAGGGACAGGAGCTCCTGTTGAAACAGTTCAGCAGACGACAGCCATGGTGACACACCGCAACATCAGGAGAACCCACATGACAGATTCAGAGCGTTCAGATAAGAGCTAGGCAGTGTTTAAATCACACAGAGTAGAGCAGTAGGACATATAATGGGACTGGACTTTCCGGGTTAACACAATAAAACAACTCCTGATCTCATCGTATGCAGGAAGACTCGGTCCTGGCCTTTGGGTGATGTGTGATTGCACATTTTTCTAGTGTGCAACTAAAGCCTGAGGCCTTTATCGGGCCACAGTGTTGACACGCCTCTGTGCAGTTGTGACAACAGGCGCTTTGGCATTAAACACATGTACACAACATACTGCTGTCCCACTGAGCTCTCCCAGCAGTGGGAGCTTTAGCTTTGTCTGTGAAACTGTGATGTGCTAAGAGCATGCTAATCAAACAACAAAAAAGCTAATAAATTATAAACTTGAATAAAAACATGTTTTATACTAGAAATCTCTCTATTGAACTTGGGTTACAGAACCGGATCTCAGTAACTTATGAGTAAATATCTGCCTGTAGCTGCTCCGCTCTCAACCCAGTACTCACTAGTTTGCCTTCATTGCATTAAAGACTTGCAGACTACATGAAAGTTATTAAAACAAATGAGTACAGATGTCTGTGGGAGCTCATAACATACAGACTTCATGCACAGACACTGCAGGCCGTGTTGATGTTTCTGAAAACCACAAATATCAACCATGCATCTTAATACACGCTGCTTGAAGCACTAGACCCAAACGGTCCGACACGGATCTAAGGAAAAGGCCCAACCAGAGAATGGATCCGGACATCCATTGTCAGTTCTGTGGGTGGAGGGGGCGGGTGGGCGGGTGGGGGGGTGGGGGGGTAGCTGAACGCTCACATCTTTAGTAGAAATGAGGTTTTTATTATTATGGCTGCTTTCATTGTTCTCCTATGAAAATGCCTATTAGTGCTTGCTCCGTACAAATGTCTAGCACAGCCGCCAGCGCGCACCGACTGAACAGTGTGTCAGAATGTGAATGCTTTATCTGTTTAACGAACACCTGGGAAACACAATAAGACGTCCATCGCTGCTTTTCCAGGAAGGCAGGATGTGCACCATCAGCATTCCTGGAAGCAATAAAAGAACATCCATGGTCCTGAGCACACAGCTCACGCCAAGTCACGATTCAGTCCAAACCGACATACGTCCTGCTCCTCTACATCCCCCTCCATCTTCCTCTGCATGCAGATCATGTCACTGGAAAACTGAGAGGCCTACGGAGGACGGACGTGCACACGCTTGAGGCGCCATCGTCCCTACAGCTCTTATTAAAGTGTGCCTTCTATCAGAGGTGGCAGCCCAGGGCTTGCTTGTTTAAGACAGGGAATAATGAAATCTTTTTGCATTTCATCTTCCCATCACAGGTAATCTGCTTTCTGTAGACGGCTTGGCAGGACCATCCATGCTGCACGGCCCCTCACACAGCCAGGTGTTGGATCTGTGACACAGTTACAGCCTCTAACTCTGAGGAGGCTCGTTTTAAACAAGTCACCTTAAAGTTCCCCGAGGTGTTAAAGGCTGATCGTCCACCAAGTCCCGTCCGAGCAGAGTGTAGACCACTGGCTCATTTACATCACTGACTCAGCACCGCGTTGACTTCCACCCCTACATCCTCTCATGTCAGAACCTTTGGAGTGGCTTAATCTTCACTTTGCTGCGTGCACGACATACACACGCACGCGTGCACGACATACACACGCACGCGTGCACGACATACACACGCACGCGTGCACGACATACACACACGCACACGATCCCTAAACCAGTGAGTGGCACAGGCAGACGAATAAGTCATCTACCCTCCATTGAAAGCTGCTAAAAAGGAAAGGCAGGGATTAACCACAGGCCAATTACAGAGTTGGCTAAACCCTGTCTAACTGGAGCAAGTACATGACGGGGCTCAGGTTCTCCCAACATGATTTAGGTTGGACATTTTCAGGGATCTTAAATTAAAAATCCAGTCTGAAGTAAACGAAGAAGCTGAAGGAATGAAGGAGAACCGGAAGACAACCAGAATGTTCCACAACACAAAGTCTTAAGTTATCCAACGTTACTTTAAATGGAGTCAGACTTTGGTTTGATCTTTTAAAGTGGTCCAAGTCAAACCAACTCCTAGATTTATGAAGGTCTTTCAAGCTTTTACTTTGGCTGCTTCTCCAGTCATTTTCTTTGCAGAACCTGTTCAGTTTCACCAGAAAGTGTAGTGTTCCTCTCCGTGACATCCGGATGGTCCAGGATTTAGAGGTTTTCTAAACTCAAGCGAGAACCTCGGTGGGGTAGACACCTCACGGCTGACCCTGTTCAAGCACTTTGATGCAAGTTTGTTCCGACTGTTTCAGTTTGACCGGGGAAAGCATCAACAAGAACACGTCCACAGACAAAATAACACGTTAGCATCAATAAGGTCTTCATTAAATGGCTACTAGCTTAAATATCAACACTCAGCTAACAGACCTCTCACTGACTGATTTATATCTTTGTTTTAATCATTCTTTTTTATGGTCAGGCACTTTGGCTGGACTGAAAATCAATGGAGCCAAAGTCCAAAAGAAAACATTGACAGACGTTGATCGGAAATGCTTTCAAGGATCACTAGAAACTCTGGCTGGTTGGAAGCAGCATTTAGTGAAATTCAGGCGGTTTAAAACGTTAGTACTGAGTGTTTTTGGAGTCCAATAACTCTACATTTTAAACTGGGTAATAACAGGTATTGCATTTATTAAATAAAGTTAAGTTGATACATTAAAACAAGCATTGAGTCAAAATGTCAGAACCTTTTGGGAAATTTCAGGAGTAGAACAGATTAATGATGAAAAATCCAATAACACGGAATCTCTTGACGGTCACACGAAGACAATAAAGTTGAACAGAACAAAAACAACCTTTTATGCCCCTGAGATCCAATCAGGATGTTGGAAGGAGCTCATTAGCATAAAGCAGAGGACAGATATCAGCCTTCTGGGTAAACTGCATCTTAACTACCTCAGCTCCATTTAAAAAAGACAACTTCACCGCTGCAGGAAGTCAGGAAGTCGTTGGGAGTGGGAACGTTCACGTTTAGTTAGGGTGCCAAAAGAAATGCTAACTCTGAAGCTACTCATGCTTCAGCTGGAATTATGTGTGCTGCGTCTGTGTCTTCACATCCATACAAGAACATCTCCGAAGACACACGTCTGGACTGTAAGACAAAAATCACACATCATTTCTGAACGGAGGAAACTCCAGCAAGCTACTTTAACTCAGTAGGATTAAGGAACAAAATCAGCACCAAATTCCCTGGAAACTTTTCCCAGTGTTGCTTAATGGATCCAGTTGTCCAAACGACAGGATGTTGATCACTGCAAATGTACTGATT
This sequence comes from Nothobranchius furzeri, assembly GCF_043380555.1. Lineage (NCBI taxonomy): Eukaryota > Metazoa > Chordata > Actinopteri > Cyprinodontiformes > Nothobranchiidae > Nothobranchius > Nothobranchius furzeri. The sequence continues at coordinate 64,002,098 of NC_091754.1, forward strand.
AGTCATCGTCTCAAACCTTCCAGTGAAGCCCAGACTAGAGCTCTGAAGGATGCAAGAGGAAACGTGCGTATGGGTCTTGAAAAAAGCACGGATGTTACCGACTCAACAAACCGAGTTGTGGAAAGACGATCTGCTGATTTCAGAGGCTCGGGGCAGCTCAGACGTATCAGTCTGACCTCAGCTGACACTAAATCCACCAACAGCCGGAGCCGGAGCACGGAGAAGGCGTCGCTTCCAGACATGATTTGTTTAGCATCTGACTGACACGAGGGTCAACCGCCCGCGCTCTGCAGAAGATGCTGATGTGGGTTGTCTCATGTCTGATGTCTGTAAGCAACCCCATTCCAGGCCTCAGTGGCGGTTTGAATCCGGCTGCACTCGGACACAGGTGATGGCTCGCTGTGACAGCCCGGACCCTCGTAAAGCACAGTGAGCTGACGAGATCCAACCAGAATCTGTCTGGGAGGCCGTCCTTGTGCTCACACTGAAGCACAAGAAACCCAAATGTCTGAATGGGAACAAAAAGAAATTCAGAAAGCACGATACCCATCCCGGCCTCCTCACCTGAAGGGTTCTCAAACCCAAACCAGCTGCAGAGGAAACAAAAATGAGCTGAGAGCCCAAACAGAAACCAACAGCATGACTCACTTCTACAGGACCACTGTGTCACAGCCACTTTCACTATTACGAAATGCATCTTGGGACACGGGGAGCAAGTTCACGGTTTAATTACAGCTTCTTCTAACTTCAGCTTTTGATGAGGGAATTGCTTCTTTTCTCCTCCTCATGAGCCAACGAGGAGAGGAAGACCATCCCTGCATCTCTAAATACAAAAGCGAAGACCCCAGCATAAGTAGTTAATGTCCTTGTGGAACGGGAGCAGCGGTAATGAGCAGCAGGGCTACGAGCATTAATAGTTTAAAGTGTATCGTAAAGTACCTCAAGGATCCCCTAATAAGGCATTTGCATCCTGCACATGACGCCTTTCAGGAGGTATGACTGACTCCGGTTCATGTTGAGGTGAAAGAAGATGCTTCATGGCTGAGTTGCATTGATCAGGTGTTCACCGAGTGGCGATAGTGAGGAATATAAGGTCAGGTCACCTTAAAGATCCTTTTGTGTGTTTTGTAAAGATGGTTTCCTGTAGAGGCTCTTCTTCTATCACTATTAAACCGCCAAGCCAGAGTCCAGCGTGTGTTGCTGCCACCTTTAAACAGCTCCAATTCACCAAACAGCTCCAATTCACCAAACAGCTCCAATTCACCAAACAGCTCCAATTCAGCTCCCAACAATTCAACTTTAACTTTTAAACCACAATCACTTTCTCCCATTACATGAGTACGTGGGTAGGGATACTGATGACTGCCTGGTGGAGCTGAACCCTGGATACGCAGGACATTTACTCAATCCATCCATCCATCCATCCATCCATCCATCCATCCATCCATCCATTCATCAATCAATCCATCCATCCATCCATCCATCCATCCATCAATCAATCCATCCATCCATCCATCAATCCATCCATCCATCCATCCATCCATCCATCCATCCATCCATCCATCCATCCATCCATCCATCCATCCATCCATCCATCCATCCATCCATCAATCAATCCATCCATCCATCCATCAATCCATCCATCCATCCATCCATCCATCCATCAATCCATCCATCAATCCATCCATTGTATGAACCCACTTGTCCATGTAGGGTCGTGGGGGGGCTGGTGCCTATCTCCAGTGGCCAATGGGCAATCAGGTGGGGTACACCCTGGACAGAGAGCCAGTCCATCGCAGGTACTCAATGCAATTCAATTCAATTCAATTCAGAAATACTTTATTAATCCCAGAGGGAAACTGATTGCTGTAGTAGCTCAGAATAATAATAATAATCAAGTCATCAAAGAGTTGTTGTATATTACAATGGCTGTTGGCAGGAAGGATCTCCAGTAGCGGTCAGTGTTGCAGCCAAACTGAAGAAGCCTCTGACTGAAGACACTCTTCCGTTGTCGGACAGTCTTGTGAAGAGAACGCTCAGGGTTGTCCATCATTTTCTTGATTCTCTGGAGAATCCTTCTTTGCATTAACTCTAATCAAAGGTGTGAACTGGAGAAGATCATCCGTGTGTTTGTTTCTGACTAATGAGACCTAAGTAACAGTCTGTTTATTTGCCTCAGTAATAAAGGGTTGGCCTCTCTTCAGGTGGTCCAGAATCATGCTGCCAGACTGTTGACTCACTCACAATAATCCATACCACCCTGGTGGTATTAGCTGTAAAGCAGGATTAATAGTGTGGTCCACCGTCTTCTATAACGCCGTTCTATATAACACTTATATTTAGATGCTGTTGTACTTAAACTCAGGTACACCAACACTGGTAGTGAACGGACACTGACCTAGCACATGTAGCTGGATAGCTAGCAAACGACTAAAACAAAACAAGAGCCTTCACCCAAGCCTGGTTTTCCTCCGTAACTGTGATGTAGAGAACAGGTAAGAACACACGGCTGACTGATGCACACGTCTCAGCATCACGCTTAGGGAGGATGAGCTTCAGCTGCTGGCGGAGACGAACGGAATCATGCACCTTTCCTCTTACTAGCTTAAAGGAAGTTGCCATTTAGCACAGAAAATGTTTAAAATGGAAGTATGAATGATGGGAGGTCTGCGAAGTCAGTAACCTAAAACGTTTCTGCTTTTATGAGAGGGCCACAGCACACATAGGAGTCAGACATTATTGGTCTATCGGATATCGTTAAAAAAGCCGATATCGAGCATCCCTCATCAGCTTTCTGGCTAAGCTCTCTCTTCAGCACAGACCAGTCACTGCATGACTGCAGATGCTGCCTGGACCCGACTCACTCGTCCTACAAGCTGTGATGAAACATCATCTCGTCCTGCAGGTAGGACGTCTTCATGGCTCAGAGTTCTTCTGTTGTTTTTGGCATCACACTGTTCAATGTTTTTGTCATTTAATGAGTCAAGATCACTAGATGTAAGTAGACCATCACATGATTACAATGAATAATATATGCTTCATTCCCCAGCAAGAGGCTGGAGTAAAGTCACATTTAACGACGAATCCCAGTTTAACCATTACTCGGGCTGGATTTACTGGACCTCAGCCAGTGAGGAACACCAACATCTTCTAGGGGTTTTAAAGATTTCAAGCATAATGAGTTTGAAGAGACCTCGAGGCTCTGACTGACCCTAACCCTAACCCGAACCAGGGAAGACTAAAGATCGTCTCCACGGTAACTAGACCTGAACCCCAGAGAGCATTCTTGAGGGCAGATGAAAGCTGAGAGGCCATGTGTTCCTGAAGCCTTCTCTCGGGTTTGGTGCCAGATGATTGTTGGATCACGCAGCTCCGGTCCTGCTGGCGTCCCGGGGAGAGAAGAGAGGCACGCCTTCTTAAAGTTCATACTGAAACGTTAAAGTGAAAGTGAGCTCTTTAGTAACAACCGCATAACGGCCACGGACATGAATCGATAAAGAGATGGGAGGTAGTAGCTGCTGCTGCGGGGGGGTGAATACACACCTGCCAGCTGCCAGATGCAGATGCAAACACACACGTCACTAAGGTGTGAAGCCAGTGTTACACATCTCCTTGTTTCTTTATCGTCCTCAGACCATCAACACATGCTGCTATCTCCCCGATACGAAAGGAAGATTGATCTAATCAGGCCACGCTCCTCTGTCACGCTCCAGCTAGCCTCTGAAGGTGCTGTAGGTGATGGACAGGTGTCAGCTTGAGAAGCTGGACACACCTGTGCCAGCTGTTGTGCAGCATGTCTTTAGACAGGTTTCTGCTTGTGTTTGCAGCCTGTGCACCTCAGAACTTGTTATAGAAAGCTGGACCACAGTGGAGTTGGAGCCGGAGGGATCTTCTTGGGTTGAATGAACTAAAGAATTGAGAGTGTGTTTCTTTAATGACCCTGTGATGATGGGGTAACTTGTCTGCCTCTCGCTCATCACCCCTAACCCTAACCCTGTGATGATGGGGTAACTTGTCTGCCTCTCGCTCATCACCAGTGAGAATCGACATCAGCTCAGCTTTTCAGATCTTCTGAAATCATTTAGTCAGAAAAATCCTTTTATTTATTTACTCCTTTGCTTCCTAAACATCCTACATGGGGATGGTCAGTTCCAGTCTGAAACACCGACCCATCGTCTGAGAACCTGGAGCTTCACTGCCTTGGTGCTTTCTCTCGCTGACATGATTTATCATATCACCACTGGATCTACCTCCCCTGCTGATGAGGTGCGACTGTGAGTTTGGTTGAACACAAAATGTGTGACAGTGAGAGAGCTGAGAATGTGAGGCGTCACGTGTGTGAGTGTGTGTGTGAGTGACTACACACCCTCCTCGGCGCCTGCCATGATGTGTCACCCCAGATAACTGGCAGATCAGGGCGACCTCGGCTTGCTTTATCTTCCCAGGCAGGCATTAGACTTTCTAATCCAGCTGCAGCCCGAGCGAGGGATCTCGTTTTATGAACGCTGGGCTAAGTGGCCCACCAGTCGTCGCGGCGGTGGCTCTGTCTTTAGTGCCTCTTTTTCATTTTCATCATTCCAGGGGATAATTAGGAGTGCAAGGCGTGATGGTGGTAGGGTGTGTGGGTGGTGGTGGAGGGGGCTTGGTTCTGACCAGGTTAGTTTGTCCTTTTTCAGCTTTGCTCCTCCTTTCTGATACACCTTTTCTTATTCATTTCTCCTATAGATCGTCTCTTTTTTAGATTCTATTTTTACATCAGAATAAAAACACAGGCAAAAGTTTCTATTTAGCAAAACTACTTTGCTTTAACCCCCAGAGACCCACGGTTGTAGTATTACAACATCAGATTTAAGTCTACAAAAATAAACCTTCCCCATTTTTTTTCTTTTTAAAACCACATTTACATTGCTAATAGGTCCTATTGTTCAGCTCTGCAACACTATTGGCTGTTAAAATGTGTAAATAGGCCCGTTTATCTGGCCTCCTAGAACAACATGTGAAAGGTTAAAAAAAAGATTTTGCAGTTGTTTTCTAAATTTGGGTTTCTGGGAGTTAAACTAGTTTCTATTGTTGAAACGATATTCTCCTTTAGTTTGAGTTCTTCTAGCGTCTGCCAGTATGTCTGTTTGCATTGTTGGATTTCTTTCTTACACGATAGTTTATGGTGGTACCATTTTCTATACAAACCCTCACTCTCCAAAACCTAATCAGAGTGAACGCTGAGCCCGTTTTGGTGTGGTCTACGGTTCCAACAACAGCATACTATTGAAAACAGATCACCGTAAATCCTCTAATACAGGCCCGGGCCTGTATTTGACTCAAGCTCGTCAAGCTCCAGGCCTTTATTGGAAGGAGGACCAGTATTAGAGGCAGGCCTCTATTTCTATTTGAGCAAAATGAACTAATGGTTCGCTGGAGTTTTTGACAATTAAAATTGCGCCCACATTTTCAAAGTTAAACACATTTCTTTTAACAACGGTAGTTTCTGCTTCAGCCCTCTCCCCCCTCCCCCTGCTTCAGCCCTCTCCCCCCTCCCCCTGCTTCAGCCCTCTACCCCCTCCCCCTGCTTCAGCCCTCTCCCCCCTCCCCCTGCTTCAGCTCTCCCCCCTCCCCCTGCTTCAGCCCTCT
>NC_091754.1:64012725-64057725 GCF_043380555.1 Nothobranchius furzeri
GCTCATGCTGACTCAGCTAGGAGGGGGTGTAAGAACAAAAAGAGAGAGGTAGGATTAAGTGGCTAAGACTGGAAGTGAGGGAACAGTTATAAATGACATCAGCCCACTAAAAACTGTTATCAGTTCTGTTTTTCAAAAGAAAGTTTTATGAAGAAGTTAGCAACACACTGAGTCATGTTGGTGTTTGCTGGATAAAATAAGAGCTCATGGTTTATTAGCAGTAAATTCTCTTTTCCTTTCTGCCTTGCCGTCGGCTCCTTCTAGCACAGCAGCTTGTAATTTGTTCTCCAGAGGCTGCTGATTGTTGCATCTGATTGTCCCAGCCAGACGAACCTACCAACGGAACGGTGGTGCGCACAAGTCCTGATGGCAGCAAGCAGTAAATAAATGATGAATTCCCTCTCCTCCTAAAGAGTGCAGTGTGGCGACACCAATCCATCCATCACTCACTCGCTGGAGGTTCCTCCCTTGCGGCTTTGAGAAGGGAACATGTAAAACGCTGCAGCTCAGTCAGAAGGGGTGTGATGATTTATGACTTCTCTGAATATTCACAAGGCGGCACGTTTTTATTCCTCTGTTTGTTTTCTTTTGCATCTCATAAATGTTTTCCAAATGAAACGATCTTTTCACTTTTATGACTGAACCCACAGAGCTCAGGCAGTGAGTTGCTCTTTTAACAACTCCATTCCACCTCTCGTCAGACATTTAAAATAATATCAACACATTTTCAGAAATGATGGAGGAAAATGTTTTGATCCAGTGATGCAAGATGATGTTTGATATGTCAGTGCTACTAAATCAATAAACCCGCACGTTCCTGTGAACTGACTGAGCTATGCTCATCTAGGCTGGTACCCTCTAGAGGCCATCTTGAATCAAGTGAACTCCAAGCGTTTTACACGTGGATCCAACCATTCTTTAAAGACCAAGTTCACTCTTTTCTTTCGACACCTTTGCAATGCCTCGTGAGTCAACCTCAAAGGACAAAAGCTCTGGCGCTCCTGTTTCTGAACCTAGAAGCGATCCAAAGCAGAGGGGACCAGACGACAGACAGTTCTGGTGTCTTCTGATGTTAGGAGGTCTCGTCTCTGATTGGCTAATGTTCAAGTTTTATCTCCACAAATAACACCAACCTGAAGGCCGTGTGGTGGAGGTGCTAATGCTAATGCTAATGCTCTTTGATCTCCTCTGGATGCTAAACCAACAACAGCCTTTCCTGTTGAAAGCCAAGCCGGATGAGTCCATGAATGCTATTTTACAGCGTGACGGAAATCTGGCTTTTCTAATCTGAGATGTTCCCCATCTCACAGCGGCTAACTCTGAAATAGGGCAGAGGACTGTTTCCACATTTAGCCTGCCTGTTAAACGCAGAGTGGCTGATCGCATTTCTCAATGATCTACGCAAGTTTTAAGCAAGGATCCCATGCAGCTCAACAAGCCAGTTAGGAATTACACAATTCTAGGCTATAATCTAGATTGCTGCTTTATGGCCACCATCTAGAATATTCTCCAGGCCTGGAGGTAATATTGAAATAAAATCCTTGTGAAAATATCTTGTGAACCACTGAATGAATGTTAAAGAAACACTACAAACAGCTGGAGAGGGTTGACCTCCACAGCTGAGGTTAACGTTTGAAGCCAACATTGTGAGTGATCAGTCTGGCCCCATCTCCAGCGGTCAACCGCCAATCGGGCGGGGCACACCCTGGACAGAGAGCCGGTCCATCGCAGGGCAACACACACACACACACGCACGCGCACACGCGCACACGCACACACACACACACACACACACCTAAAGACAGTTTAGACAGACCAGTCAACCTAACAGTCATGATTTGGACTGTGGGAGGAAGCCGGAGAACCCGGAGAGAACCCACGCATGCACAGGGAGAACATGCTAACTCCATGCAGGAAGATCCCAGGCTGGGAATCGAACCCAGGACCTTCTCGCTGCAAGGCAGCAGCTCTAACCACTGCACCACTGTGCAGCCCTATGAGAATCATTTAACCGTTTTTATTGTATATGAGTGCCTAGCATATGAGGCCAAAACACAGACCTCTGTGAATATTCGCAGCCTAACACGAGATGCCATCTGTCCTCTTTATGTCCCTGTTCCCGTCCACGCTGTCGTCACCCCGTCGTCTGTTCAAACCCTGCTGAGAAATGGTCTTTACAGCAGATTGACCAAAGCAATTCAGCAGCTGCAGCAACTGAATCCCATTTGCACCTTATCAGTGAGGGTGATGAAGGACTTGGCAGCGAGCCTCCGTTCTGTGGCCTCTACATCAGGCTTGCCCGGACCTCGGGGGCCCATCCAGCCTCGGTTATCGGCAGTCTGACAACAGGATTTCATCTGTTTGGGAATGAATGAGGGAGGTGGGACGGCCGACTCCTCTCTCTGCTCAGGGAGCGGACTTCAGTCACCCATATCGGTGAGGATGGATTACTCCTGAATTACTCCTCAACCCGTAAAGGAGCGGAAACTGAAGAGAGAGAAGCGAGTGGCGGGCTACATTTGAACAGCTGGAGGACATTTTTATTGTTCTATCATGACTTTTCTTTAAAACCGTCACCGCTGACCTCTTGTGTGATGATGATCCAGTGGTTCTGATAAAGAAAGACACGAAAAGCACCTTAAACCAATTCAGAGTGAGACGTGGTTGCATCACAACTTGTTCCTGACTCGTTACACACCTGGCTTGTTATCCACTTAGATGACTTGTCTCACGTCACATGACCTCATCTGCTGGGAGAATTCCATAATAAGTCATAAACGTTCATCCTCTACACGAGGACGAGCTGGCTGACCCAAGTCTGCTCCAAGCTGACAGAACCAGTCAAAGTGACGGCTCCACGTCTCTCATCCCGAACATCTCCTCGTTTCTTCCACAGGGCGAGTCGACGGGAGCTCCTCTTACCCCACAGAAGGAATCTCACTTTAAAAAAAGAACCGCAGTTCTTATCTTCGCTCTACACGAGTCGGCTTTAATAGCTTCTCTTCTGACCAAATTCATGCTGATGGCTCCACACATTCACTCTGAATGGCATGCAGATTCACAGCAACAAAAGCACTGAATTATGAAGTTGTTTTTCCCGTTCCATGAACAGAAGAATAGTTGATGGACTCGCGAAGTTAAGAGTGGCGAGTGGGGAAAGATGAATGCATAGCAGCTGCCTGGAAACCCAGATGTGTGAGTTATGCCTGAGTGAGCAGATGTAAACATTGTTCCTGCCTCTCCGTGTGTTGGACTCGGTCTTTTATCCACTTCTACCTTTTTTAGTCTCTTCATGTGATTTATTTTGTTCAGATTAGAAACAATCTCAGCATCAAGATGGCTGTTGGAAGTCCTTCAGATGTAAGGTTGCACCTTTATGTTAGTTAGTTGTTCACACGCTCCGGTTTACGGCCGGGCGTGTCACAGTGGTTGTAGTCCTTCCACAGGTGAAACTGGAAAAGCTAGAATATGGTGAAACGTTCATTTACTGCAGGAATTCTACTTACAGGGTAAACTAATGTGTGAGGTACACTCGTTCCATGCAGAGACGGACATTCAAGCCTTCGTTTGCTGTAACTGTGGTGAATTTGGCTCACAGCTCATTAAACCCCCACATTCACAATCACAGACCACCCAAAAGACCTGCAGAGGGTCCCGAGCCTTAGACAAAGTCAGTCTTGCATGACATTGTCATTTTTGAGTTTGACCAGTGTGTAGGTTTCAGTGGGTCATCTGCACAAACCAGACGACTAAGTAGGGTTCAGCTGTCACTTTTTCACCAAAGTCAAACATCATTCCAGGTCCTAGTCAACCTGGGAATGGAAGTACCGTAGCTGGGTGTGCGTCCCTGACCCAGGGGATACTGCTGGGGATAACTGACCACACAAACCTGACCCGTGGGTACACACTGACTGACCAAGCATCAAGTAGCTTCACCAGTAAAACTGTTGGTATCATTAAGGAAGAAACTGTTTACCTGTTGCCACTGCGTGGTAGGGTTAGGGTTAGGTATGGATGCAGCCCCAAAGGGATCTTCCTGAAAACACCACCTCGACTGGCTCTGCCCCTCCTAATGTCTGCAGAGTAACTTATGAGTTATTTAGCCTCTGCTGGAAATGGGCGCCAAAGATGATGAGAGGGGCCTTTTGGTAGTCCACTGTAACCCATAAAGAAAGAATTCAACTCGTTCTGGCTTTCGTAATCAGCAAAGCTTTGTGGAAAAGGGCAAGGATAAATTAAGAATTGCTTGATGAAATAAGATGGGTGACAAATGTCTGAAGTGCTTTAGATAAAATGTCAAGACCTGCAGGAGGAGAGAGAGAATTGTGCCTGAAACAAGACAGAAAAAGATCTCACATTTGATGAGGAGCGCTGTCTGTGTTGCAGCGGATAAAGTCAGAGTTGTGCTGAATAAACGGCGTCTGCTCTCAAGCCCATTGCTGGGTGCAGTGAGCGAGGGCTGGCCTGGCTAAAGTGCATCCAGAGAGCTGAGGGCTGGATGTGCAGCGGTGACATTTGGAGAGAACTGTAGTGGCTCTCTCCTCGGGGCCCTCGCTGAAGACAAAGTAGACCAGATCAACCCTAACCCACTTTGTCTGAAGTGATGGAGGCACTCTGCTTATATTTACTTTTTCCACACAGGTGTATGAACTTTAGCGATATTAGTTGTTCTTTCTGCATTAAAACTGCACAAGCTGAAGAATATCTCATATTACAGTCTGGATAAATAATATAATCAATCAAATTTTATTTCTAAAGCGCTTTTCAAACAAAGTGTGATTCAAAGTGCTTTACAAATGACCCCAGATTCCCATAACAGGTTAAAAACATTAACAAACATATGCAAGCACACGCACACACAAGTAAAAATTATATTTGGCAGAGTCCAGATGAGCCAAGTATGGTAACGCAGGGAAATATAGAGCCAATAAAACACGTCGCACTCATGTAAAAGCGTTTATTAAGGGTTTTTATGCTTTAAGCCTTCAAAAATAATTTTATTATCTTACTCAAAAATAAATATAGAAACAATTAGCATTTTCTGTGAGAAAGCTAGGCTATCTGTCAACATCTATGTCATGGCTTCATAAGCCGAACACTGCCTTTTAATCTCAGAGCTAGACTTCTCCACTTGGGACAGCGTGGTCCAAAAATCTGCTTCGCTCCTTAAATATGAGACTTCCTCATTTTAACTGTGCAAAACACACGAGATGAACAGCCACAGCGGCGTGTGAAGGGCGTCTCTTCCTCTCACTGACCTGGGCTGCTCCGCTGAGGTGAAACGGATCTAAGCTGCAAGGCAAAAACGGACTTGTTTGTTAATCTGCACCCCACCCCCACCTATGGCCAGGGTGCCTGCCTAGGGTGGTGCTGTGGGCATGTCCTACAAGAAGGAGACCCTGAGGCCAACCCCGGACATGCTGGTATCTCCAGGCTGGTTTGGGATCCCACTGGAGGAGCTAGTGGAGGTTGCTGGGGAGAGGGCAGTCCAGGCTTTTGTCCTTACAACCGTAACTCCTGCAAGCTCTAGGAAGTGAGAGGAAAGCTATGGAAAGTTTTGCGTTAGTCTGGATTCAGAATGATTCCAGTAAAATAAAAAATAACTAAATAATAAATAATAAAATAATAAAATAAAAGTGTAACTATGACCTTGGGTGGCTCTTTTTATGGTAATAAACTCAAAATTTAGAAAAGTCATAAAACATTTATGTGCAACAATTAAATAGCTTTAATACTACTATTGCACTTTGAATGGAATAGGCCAGAATGGACCGTTACGTCAGGATTAAGTACACGCTTATGGAGACAAGATGAACAGGAGAGCTGACATGCAGGAGAGACCGAGTCATCTTTCTTTTCCAGGTGATCATAAACGGCAGGCCTGAACGCTTACAGATGGCTCTGCTCTCGGACCGTAATAGTGTATTGATCAGGAAAAGTCATCCATTACTTTACTACAGCGTACAACGTCGGTGCAGGCTACAAGTACAGTGACCTGAAGTCACAGGAGATAGTTGAGGGCATCTAGTTAACTAAATGATTGTGTTTTTATGGACTCTGAATCAGTACTGAACATGGACTTTTAACAACAGACACTGTCATAAAGAAACAGGTCACTAGTCCAACTTCTGCCGTGAGAACTCATTTTGTACCAGTAACAGAAATACAATACTGTAAAAGGGTACTTGTCCCATTGTTAAAGTTACACAGAGCCGTGTCCTGCTCCTCCACCCTACTGGTTAAAGGTGGAATTACAACTGCCGTAAACAACACTGCGCCAGCCTGCTGTAGCTTGTGCTAGCAACGAGCTAACCCGAGCTACTGCTGCCCCCGTGTAGTGTAGACTGCACAGATGTTCAGTCCTGTTCTAGCTCTTTGCTTCGCCTCCAAAGACATTACTCTCGTACTTTTACTTCCAGGCTCCACCATGCTGCCAACAGAAAAAGCAAACGTTTTCTTCTTGTGCTTTTTATTGATGATCAGCAAACTAAAAATGCTAACCACTAGCATAATAGCAAACAGCTTTAACGCAAGTAAAACACGCCCCCAGGACACCTATCCGCTCCACAAAACTATCTAGTCCCGTGTTTGGCCGGTGGAAGGCTGCAGAGTGGCGTCAGATATGAAACTGGTCACGATTCCAACCCAACAATCTCTGAGATCAACGTTAAAGCTCTAGCCCAAAGTAAAAAAAATAATTTCAATCATAACTAAGCCTTTATTATCCGGAGGTAGGCCACTTCAGCAGAACCCCACATTAACATCAAATATAGGCCATTTACCGTTAATATGCTAAAATAATTCCAAAAGAAACACACCGAGAACAAAATATCCCACAACAAAACCACATGACTCAACAATACGATGGAGTAAGACTAACACTAAAACAACATCATGAAAGCAGTCAGGCATGGAGGTGGTAGTGTGCTGGTCTGCCTACATACATGAAGGCTTGGACTGTGCCAACCCAGTGCACTTGAGGATGACACGTCTAATGTAGTTAAGCTGTGGGTATGCATTCATTAGGTTGTTGCACCGCTGACAGTATAACAGTGTGGCCATTAACAAAGAGAACTGAACCTCACTCGAACAGAAGAGCTGCTGGAATAAAAAATAAACATGAAGACAAATGCCAGGGACAAGAAGATCTGATGTCTGAGTCAGAGTCCGCTCTCTCAGGGTATTCTTCCCTCCATCAGCATCATCAGTCAAAAGGAGTTTGGGAAGGAACGGCTGGATTTCAAAGTTGCCGACTAATCCGAGTGAGGAAAACTTAGATCCAGCCCCATTCACCTTCAGCCTGCCTCCCCTCCTGTTCGCTCATAGGGGCGATTCATTAGCGATGCAAAAACGGGAAAGGATGAATGGATACGCTGTCAGGTTTCCACCAGCCAAAGAGCGAGACCCTGCCAAAGCCACCAGGAACCGATCCCATCACGCATGGCGGCCTACTCTCCCCTCTGCAAGTCAGCCACATTCATCAAAGCGTGTTGCCTTCTCTCTGCTCTGCAGTCGTCGTCTATGCGCCATCCCTCCTCTGCATGCTTGCATTTCTCACCCCTCGACAAGATGAAAGAGAAGCAGAAGTAACTCCCATTGAAGAAAGTATGGAGGGGGCTATCGACATGTACGGTAGCCTCTAGAGAAACCAGTGTGTGTGTTTTAAAGCAGGTGAAGGTGTCATTAGCTGCAGCTGAACGGTGAGTGACGGCACGTTGTGTGTTCATTCACATCAACGTGTTTCCTTAAGGAGAGGAGAGGATGAAAGCCTCCTTGACAGTTTTATCCACTTCCCCATCTGCCTTTATCTGACGCCAGCATCTCTCAGCTCCCAGCTGCTTTCTGAAAACTCTCCAGTCGCCCTGTTCTCTCGCCAATCATCCCATTTCAGGCTGCTGCCGCACGTCAGGTCACATGTTCCAGCTCATATTTAAAACGATGCCTGTTTTGACAGATGACCTGTGGCTATTGGAAAATAATGTAAGGAAGGGTGGTGATGCTTCCTTAAATTAAACCCATTTTCCTCACCAGGCGACATGATGAGGAGGAAAGATGATTGCTACAGTACCGCATTTAGACTCTGCTCTTAATAATTTGACCATAAGGGTACTGATCACACATTAGTGTGTATGTTAATGTGTACGTAACCGACAGCGACTCCCACCGGTCCATGTCAACGCTTAATGTTTGTCACTATTCACTCTGAGCGACTTCTGCACCACATCCAGCGCATCTGTAGAGAACTACAGTCTTTTTGTACTGTACATATGTTCTAAGTTAGCACAGATAATGTTATGGAGATGATTAGGACCACGTCAAACTGAATTAAAAGAATCAGTCCTATAGAGTTCGGGACATTTCATGTAGTTGTTTTAAATATTTAGCTAACAAGAAAACAAGATGAGGTCTAATCATTAATGCAGAATAATGAATCGTCTCTTAGGTTTCCTGATGACCTCATCTCTAACGTTATTGCAGAACTGACTGGGTTTTTTCTACTGTTTTGCTCATTCTGATTGGCTGTGGCAGCCATCTTGAACCGACGTTACTGTCCAACAGGTGAACTGAATCCACCTGGAGGTTAATGAGATCATGTTCTTACAGTCACACAGCACCAGTGGCTATCGGCAGAGCTGTAAATAAAGATGTTGCACAGCTAGTCCTCGTCGCGTCGGGATGAACCTTCGCTAACAGCACGCTAGCGTTTAGCTTAACTATGTGTCGGTACGTTAGGCATGGTGGCTGGCACCATCCAACACAAGCATCCACTATTAAACACACACAAGCAAAATCATCCCCCCTGCCTTTAGCTGTTGTTGTGGCAGGAAATAAAGAGCTTTACGCTGAAGATGCCAACACCGAGGTCATCTCTCTCTCTCCGTGTTTCTTCCTCAGTCAGCATTTGTCACATGCAGGAGCAGGACTAAGGGTGAGGCTAGGGAGCTCCTGCTGTCCCCTCTCCTCCTCCTCACACTCCCTCCTCCCCTCCTCAGAGTTGATTGTTTTGCTGAAGAATGTCCCCCTGGCTGGTAATCAAAGGCAGCCCTTGTTTAAAGCCATGAGGTGGGGCAGTGATTGAGGTGTCCGTGGGAGGCTCGCTGCACTCGGTGCCCCAGCCCATAACTGCATATGAGACACTTCCCACAGAGCAGTTAGTGCTGCAACACACCGGCTCTAAATGTAATGACGGCAACGGTCATAAACTAAAGTGAAACTTGTATTTTTTTAATAGGCCGCTAAAATGACAACAATTACAACAGTTTTCATCCATCTGGTCATGTTATGAAAACAGAAGCTGCACTTTTTGCTTCTTTCTTATTAAATCTTTAAATCTTTGTGCATAAAACACAACCTGGTTGTGTTTCTTCAGTTGGAAAGAGCTGCAACAAAAGTCTTAATTAAAAAAGACGACCTGGCCGTTTCTCTGTTTGTGTCGGATTAAAGAACTTCCATCCTGATTACAGTGTCCAGGGTGGGAATCACCTGAGTACCGCGGTTCACCTGCAGCTGGGAAGTCAGGTAGCTGCCGCCCATGCCTGGCAGCGGGGACGGTGGAGCTGCAGGTATTCTATCCAGGCTCTAGTCAAAGACTTCAGAGTTTGTGTACAAACCATGAGAGCCGTAACTGGAGCTTGTTCAGACAGGCGAGAGAGATATGCTTAAAGAGCAGCACTGAAAAGGACTTGTCAGTCTGTTCTGGTGTTATTTTTCCCTCAAAGTTGCTTAAAGCAGCGATCTCCTCGGATATTTTTAGCTATGCTGAACCACAACACTTCAGTCTTTGATTCAATGAGTCAAGCGGCACTAAAAATAGCTCACGCTGTGCAGCAAAGGTACCGAGACGGTGTCAAGACCAGAAGGGATTTGAATGACAGGTTATTGTGAACTGGTGAGAGGCCCAGGTGCGTGGACATCTGCCCTTTCCACCAGTCACAGATTTATCTACCAGTCCACTCCCTCATTATCTTTAATCACCCCCCCCCCACACACACACACACCTCTCGTCAATAGAATTATGTTGAAGATGTTCTTAAACTGGGGCTGCACAGTGGAGCAGTGGTTAGAGCTGTTGCCTTGCAGCAAGAAGGTCCTGGGTTTAATTCCCAGCCTGGGATCTTTCTGCGTGGAGTTTGCATGTTCTCCCTGTGCACGTGTGGGTTCTCTCCGGGTTCTCCGGCTTCCTCCCACAGTCCAGAAACATGAATGTTAGGTTCAGTGGTCTGTCTAAATTGTCCTTAGGTGTGTGTTTGTCCTGGGTTGCCCTGCGATGGACTGGCTCTCTGTCCAGGGTGTACCCCGCCTGATTGCCCATTGACTGCTGGAGATGGGCACCAGCCCCCCCCCCACCCCCACCCCCCACCCCACCCCCACCCGTGACCCCACATGGACAAAGCGGGCTCTGACAGTGGATGGATGGATGGATGGATGGATGAATGGATGGATGGATGAATGGATGGATGGATGGATGTTCTCAAACTCCCGAATGGCCATTTGTACTTCTGAGGAGCTAAAATCCTGTAAAGCTTGTTTCGTCTATGAAATCAGATGTAAATAAACATTCTTACACAGGTTGTTCCTGTTTGCGTGGCGCTGACAGAGTTGGAGTCATGTTAAACATGTAAAAGTTGTAAATAATGAATGTTAGTCCAGGAACACTTCTCTCCTCTTTCTATAACCTAAACTTCAGCAGAGTCCATTAGCTGAAGAAAGCTTTGAGGTGCCTTTCAAAGAGCAGCGAAGCTGACTTCGCTCTTCTCCATGCACAACCCGAACGTTATCATTATGCATCCTAATGAGGGCTGGAACTGGATCAGAACCGGGGTCCCAACTGGAGCTCAGACTTTCCATCATGCTCGTCTGAACACAGAAACTGAAGGATAGGTGAACATCTAGAGCACTGATAGCTGACGTGTGACCACGTCTACACACCCGCTAGCTAGTCTGGGGCTGTCTGTGTTTCTTCTCCTAAGCCAAACAGCATTTTGTAAAAGGTCTAAGTTTTGTTCTTGAAGTTAACGAGTGTGTCAGTTCAAACAGAAAAAGGTGGAATACCAAGCCTGGTAACACATAACCTACGAAGGACCATTCACCCGATGTGAGCTGCTGGAGTCAAATCCAGGCCTGAACCCAACAATAAGGGCAGTGATGCCAGAGCCTGCTTCCCACACTGCAGATGGGTCTGGGCCAGATCTCTGGCTGCCACTGGCCACCTGCTGACAAGGTGCATGGCTACTTCTGGAAACGACAACACTGTTTGTATGAAGACGAGCCACGTGTTGACCAAATGTTGACAGCTCTATGTGGTCCAGAGCGGTCCAAGCCCAACGCAGACACATGGTAATCTTGTGCTGGCCCCAAACCTGGCCGTAACCCCTGGCAACCAGACTGGCTCCACCAGACGCTTGTACATGCATTGTTTTGGGACATTTAGTAAAACTGATGCTGACAGTTGTCTGAGATGCAAAACTGTACGGTCCAATCTTGACTGGATGTCCCAGCCTTTTGAGACATTTGACAACACAGTGTGAACGTGTAGGACTCATGATGTTAATGGGGCGACGGTGGCACAGGAGTTAAGTGCTCGCCCCGTAATCGGAAGGTTGCAGGTTCGAGCCCCGCTCAGTCTGCCGCTGTCGTTGTGTCCTTGGGCAAGTCACTTAACCCACGTTGCCTGCTGGTGGTGGTCGGAGGGACCGGTGGCGCCTGTGCTCGGCAGCCTCGCCTCTGTCAGTGCGCCCCAGGGCAGCTGTGGCTACATTGTAGCTCATCCCCACCAGTGTGTGAATGTGTGTGTGAATGGGTGAATGACTGATTGTGTTGTAAAGCGCCTTGGGGGGTTCCAGGACTCTAGAAGGTGCTATATCAAATACAGGCCGTTTACCATTTAATGAGACTATGCGCCCCATTTGGACCAATGAACAGTAAATATGTAATAAAGTTCAACAACCAAGGTCTTCTGAGGACATCAGACATCATTTCAAAGCCCCCCCCCCCCGTCAGCATATTCAGCTCTGTGCTCCACAGCCAGGTCCTTCCACTTCCCATCCCAGGGCCTGATGACAGCAAGTCAGGAAGGTGAAGTGAGTGATGTCCAACCCTCTGTCATATAAATGGTTAGGAATCACAGAAGGGAGTGGCAAAAACGAGTAGGAGGCCTGCGAGGGCAGGGGAAGGTACATAAAGAGACGGGTGGCCGGGGCAAGATAAGGAGTAATGTTTCATCACATCCTGGTGGCGTGGTATTATCACACGCTCCCACAAGCGCCCATAATTCTGCTTAGACAGGCAGGGAAACATCCCTTGGTCTTGTGTACTTTCTTGTTATGACATGAAAAAAGGCTGCAGTCACAGTTTCTGAGGCATTGTTTAAATGGTGATGGCGTGGAAAAACGGTCCTATTGGCTTCGAGTCTTTCCCCCAGGATCAATGAGGTCTACGTCTCTACAGTTGGATAAAACCACGGGAGTCAGGATCAGTAAACATGAAGTCATTTCAGAAGTCTCTCGGAATTAGGATTAAATTAGGATTAAATTAGCTTTTTGAACAAGTGAAGCTACAATGCAAAATGAAATAGTCCTTTTAAAACAAAAGCTGAAGGCACAGCTCCAAACTTTGGACCTGAAGGCCACCGTCACCGAGCCATTTGCTGGTTTGATTGGGTCCGTGAGGCCCTCATCAGGTGGGATGATGCGAAGCTGTGGCTGGTAGGGTTTCAGCTCTAATTTGCCCGTACCTCTCCCCTCAAAGAGAGACAGGCATAATTAACAGGGCCAAAACACCCACCACGGGCTGAGCGGAGTCATTTAGGGGAGCGACTCGGGAGGAACGGCAGCAAATGAAATGTAATTGCAAAGGGAGCAGAGGAGCTGGGCTGGCGTGTCGGAGGCGCTGGTGTGTGTGAGAGGGAAAGAATGAGAGAATGAATGAGCCAGACATGAGGGAATGGGGCAGTAAATGAAAAACACTGAAGTTAGATAGAGAATATGCACTTGAGAGAAGAGCAGCGAGAAGAATGACTGATGAGGGATCATGAGCGACAGGTGGAGATAAACAGCGAGCAGCCATTCCTTTAGGTGACAATGATGCACCACCCCTCACCGAAAACTCTGCTAGAATATGAATCCAAGTAGAGATGTGTTCAAAGACATCTGTAGAGCTGCACGTAGCTCCAGCTACAGCTCTGTTTCATCTCTACAGGTCTTGGGGTAGATGTGTGGAAGACTCACAGAAAAGATGGAACCAGAACGTCTCCCTTCGTGGCACGGACGCCGCGTTTAGTGGGATCAGTGAGGGTGCAGGCATCTGATGGGGGTCTTACATGTAAATCAGGGAACTGAGTAAAAGCCTCTGTGGACAGCCTGGTAAGCTGAGACCATAAATCCTGAAATAGGACTTTATTTGCAGCACATGAGCAGAGAAAGCCTCCGTCTCTAGAGGCTAGTCCACTCCGGAGCTGGTTTCAGCTCAATAAAGGCTACAACCAACGTTTAGGTGAAATGTTTAGAAAAAGGATTCTGTGGAGTTCTTATGGACATTTATCATGATTTATTAGCTAAAAGCAACTGTGTGTGATGCTTCCGCGTGGTTCTGCCATGCCTGTCATGGTTGTTTTCTCCTGTCTGCCAGTCCTCCTGTTGATCAGCTTCACCCAGTTCACCTGAGCCCCGCCTGACTGCCTCCTTGCTGCACCTGTGCGCTCATCTCCTTAAACAAAGCTCAGGCTCAGATCATCGACAGCCTTGTGCCAGTAGAGACTCCAGCGATATTTTCAACCAAGCCTTTTGACTTTTCACCACAGACTCAGTCCACAAATGCTACTAGTGCATAAAGGGCAGTTGCTTAGTTTCAAATGTTTAATACATGAAGTCTAGATTAAGTACATAAGTCAACAGATTTGGTTCACTATTTGGCAAGAAACCAGTAGGCTCAGACACTTTCTCACACTTAATTAATGCATAATAAACATTTATTAGCCATTTATAAGGGGAGCATTATTGTAACGTGGTACCCAATAAAGTTTATCTCTCACCAAATTGAATATTTACTAAGACATCACAAAGTAACCATAGACACACTACTTGGTGTGTGTGTGTGTGTGTGTGTGTGTGCGTGCGTGCGTGCGTGCGTGTGTGTGTGTGTGTGTGTGTGTGTGTGTGTGCGTGCGTGCGTGCGTGTGTGCGTGTGTGTGTGTGTGTGTGTGTGTGTGTGTGCGTGCGTGCGTGCGTGCGTGTGTGCGTGCGTGCGTGCGTGCGTGTGTGTGTGTGTGTGTGTGTGTGTGCGTGCGTGCGTGCGTGCGTGCGTGTGTGTGTGTGTGTGTGTGTGTGTGATAAAACTACAACAGTTATTAAATGTCCTGGTTATAAATCTTCTTTAGTTTTTCCTTCTTTTATTTAATAACTTTTATTTTTAAATCACAATCTTTTGTTATGTTTTCAACTTTTTGGGTGATTTGGCCTGAAAATCAAAGCTAATCATATAAAATCTAATAAAAACATCATTAAATCCTTTTTAAAAATCAGATTTTATATTTAAAAATCCTAAAAATATATTTTTACTAAGTAACAAGCTGTTATGGAAATTTTATATTTCATTGTTTTAATCCTATACTCAAATGTCCTGAAGCATTCACACACACACGCACACACACACACACGCACGCACACACACACACACACACACACACACACACACACACACTCTGACCAGACGTTCGGGCGTTTTTCCTCGTGCATGTGCCGCAGTTCTAACTGTGACGTGTCTGCTCATTGCCTCCTCCTCCTCTCCACTACAGGAAATGGGTTATTGATCAACATATTGATCAAATCCATGACACCAGTAATGCCTGCATCCATAATAACTTTAGCATTTGTTTAAACAACGTTTCTCTTTAGAGTTTAGTTTGATTTAACTGATATTATGAATCTGCCTGAAACTTTCAGCCGCTTCTGCAGACACCGACTTCTCTCCACTTTAATATTTTTCTTTTCATCTTGTTCTGATTTGGTAAGTCTTGTGTTTCATTTTTCATATTGTTCAGCAACACAGATGTGTTTATTTCATCAGGCCTTCATATTCCTAAACAATGAAAAGCCAAAAACAAAAGCTGAAGAAATGATTTTCTGGCTGCTAGACTCAGAAGAAAGTGTGTGTTTGAGTGTGTGTTTATAGAAAACCAAACCCGTCTCTTGATGCTGTCTGGTCACCTACAGACACCAAAGAAGCACTAAATTATTAAAGCCAGCAGACAGATTGCTACACATCACAGGAAATGACCCGTTTCAGCGTAGACTTGCTGCAGTTGACCTCCGATCCTTCACCACTCCACCTCCAGCGCCATTTGTTGTGTCCATTAGATTTTCATCTGTAATCGTCCATCATTACAGTCATTATCACTATTTATCACCGATGTCTGGAGCATTTACATTGGCCTTGACCCACTTGGTGCACTCAGCCCATCCACTCTTTCACCTGTCCCTCTCTGTTTCCCATCATCCCTCACCCTGTCACTCTGGGTTTACGGAGCACTGGATGAGACGTGACCTGGGGTCAACGCTGTTCCTGTCGCTCCCAGGTACGGCCAGCCCAAACAAATTGGGGTCACAGCAGAACTGAAGTGGTGTGAACACACACACACACACACACACACACACACACACACACACACACACACACACACACACACACACACACACACACACACACACACACACACAAAGGCAGAGCCTAGCTCTGACAGCGGCGTGTAGATCGCAGCGATAGCGTCTTCTCGCGCTTTATGGCATCTAGCATGCGGTACAGTAAGAGCTGCTCTTTAAGGCGTGACTGCAGCGACGTGCTGAGTGGTGCAGGGAAGCAGCTGTAGTCCTGGATGGTAATTAACAGAAACCCCACCATGAAAATGGCTGAAAGAGAGAGTAGGTAGAGGAAGCACGGGGTCAACAACACAATTAGAGACCCGTTAAATGCAGTTTTAAACGTCTGCCGTCTCCTAATTGCCATTTCAATTTGTCATTAGTGGTGGGTTTAAATGACCTTTAGGCCTAATATATGAAAGCTATAAACAGCAGGTAGGATGTTAACTGGGAGTAGGAAGACGTGTCTGTGTGTAATTAGTCATTTTCTAGTCTGAACTCTTCTTAATGACCCTTGGAAGCTGAACCGGAGACTAGATCTAAAAGTCGTCTGAAGCCAATAAGTTCATTCTCAGAGCATTCACGAGTTCACTTTAACATTTTGTAAAACAGCTTGAAATATCGTTTTTATTTCCTTTTTCGTGTTCTCATCCACAAAGACGTTCAGAACGGGACCTTTCCTCCTGCTCATGCCACAAAGGTGACGGGCTGTGATGTTGTCTGTGTGTGCATTCTAGCAGAATATCCCATCAAACACTTTAATGACACACTTCCCCGTTGGAGTGAAGCCAGGTTAGGAAGGCTTTCCCAGGTTTCATACAGGTGAAAGTTGAAAAATCTGAATTTAGATGTAGAATATGGTGCAAAGGTTCATGTAAACATATATCCAGCAATGACTAAAAAACCAGCCTGTCAGTGTCTCCGCTACCCTGGAGGTGCAGAAAGGGTTGGATGACGTTCTCTCCTCGAGTCCTACCTCTGTAACGCATACCTGTGTGATTAGCTGCACATGCTAATCACACAAACACACTTTGCCAGTTGTTAGCAGCGCCAAAAGCTCAAAGGTAAACATTCAAATGAAAGACTCTTGTGTTTGCAAAGCGACATGAGCGAGTGAGGATGGGGGCATAAAAGAGGAAGGCTGAGGAAAGAAGAAGTGTGTAATGCCACTTAAAGTTAAGTTTGCTAAAGAAAGGACTCCATCATCATAACGGTAGCAGTGCTAGGCTTTAGCGCTCAGCATACAGCAGGTATGATTCACCTTTCTCGGAGAGAAACTAACCAGTTAGGATCGGCCCGTGCACACCTGCACTCACAGCTGATGGAAGCCCCACACTCAAACCCTCAGACAATATTATGAACGATTGAATGTTCTAGACTCAAGGTGTCACACTGTAATCAGCCAATGAACACCTGCAAAGGCTTCCTGAGCCTTTAGATGGTCTCTCAGTCTAGTTTTGATCACTGAAATTAACAGAGCATTTTTCAAGTTGCACCCGTGCCTCAGAAAGCTAAAGGGCAGTCAGTTGCTCAGATATTGAGCCAATAATTGGTTTTGTATTACTGAATTTAAAAGAATGATCGATCGCGTGAGATGTTCAGTAAAACGTTGACATGAACTGTCCGACTGTTGGCAAAAACATCTCATAAACATCTCAAAGGACTTCAGACAACTTTCGTAAAGTCTTCTTGGATATAAATATCCACCTGAAACAGATCATTCAAGATGGCCGACAAAACTAAATCACCCTTAGAGAACACACGAATGGCTTGGTTTACTCGTGAACATCTCATAAACCATTAGAAAAGGTTTAACGGCGGTCTTGGAACAGTCTCATTGGATGTACCCCTAAAACCAGTTAGCATCATCAAAGATGGCAGCCACAGCTATCAGCCTCAGCACTCACAAAGCTGGTAGGAGAGTCGTTCACAACCATTCTCTAACGCAGTCACCAGCATTTGGCCCAAACTCCATCATTTCTCTGCATAAATGATCTCAATATAAAAGCTGCTAACCCCAACCCCAACAGCCTTGTGCGTTGCTGTTCAGGTTCTCGTGGGGCACAAACGTGAGTCTGAGACAGAAGAGGCTTTACATCCTCCACAGGTACAAGCTCTTACTATGTGCAGCTCCAGGTAGTCTCCCAGTCCCTTGGCACTCTCCACTCTGACCAGAATGGCTTCCTTCAGCTGTGTGCTGAAGCCCACCGCCAGCCGGTCTGCCCGCGTGCTCGGCCGGTCATTGGGTGGCCAGGTGTATGTGATGAGGGCTCCGCCCCGCCCGAAGATGTAGGTGGTCCCAGCTGCAAAACACAAGCAGACATCGCTCCGTCATGAGGTGGAAACAGGGACGACATGAGCTCAGGGCTAGAATACAGAAAACGGACTACAAGGTTGTATAATAACAGTTATTTGTGGGAATGAGAAACTTTTTGTCAGAGTTTCAGAAAGAGTTTTCTTTTGTGAATGTTTTGTTGTTGTTTCTGCAAATAATCGGCTTACTGTCGAATCAAAGCTGCCGTTCATCTCTCTAAGAGAACTAAAGTTAAATAACCACCAGGCTTTATGATCTTGTTAGGTGTAGAAAAAGGAATCATTAAATATGAGCAGCCATGTTGGTGGCCATCTAAACGACGGCTCTGGTCTTAGCTCTCCACTGACTCTTGCATTCCTGCGAGGTGTTATTTGACCAGAACCAGAGCTGTTCCAGGTGCCTACAGTTGCATTTAAAGCAGGACACAGGCTCGGTGCTGGCTACGCCATCAGAGTAACTGGCTGCTGCTCAACAACAACCCCCACCCAGGAAAAGCTGCCTTCAGATCTCTCCATCAAAGGGACCTGGTATCAGCAGTACTGGGGAAGTTAGCTTAAGGAATAAATTGGGTAAAAAAAAAAAAAAAGAAACAAAAAAAAAAACCCACCTGCCTCATTAAAGGAACAATTTCATGTCTAAACTGTAACAGGGATTAGGGCTCGGCTCCCGAGGACCTGCAGGTAAATGGGAAACGAGTGCTGTTGGCTGTGATTAGCATAGAGTAATGAAAGCACAGCAAACCGCCCCCAGCCCTGCAGGCTTCTCCACCCCTGCACGTACCCAGGCTGGATGGAGAGATATTAATGCGTGCACAGCGTGTAGCTATATGAATACAGAAGTGAACATGGGACTCAGACACATTTCTATGCAACACCGAAGCCGCAGTCAGCAACACAACACACCAACAAAGTTTCAGTCACTCTGGTTTGAGGAGGAACGATTATTTCCCAGAGGCCTTTGCCCGGTAAACATCAGCACCGACTCAAGCTCACGCTGGGATTGAATTAATTGGCCAAGCTGGTCGACCACCAACGAGAGCTCTTCAGCAGCTGTCAGACGTCCCGTTATCCGGGGCAGAAATGATGCTTAGATGTTCAAACTTCATTTTGAGGAGTGTTGTTTTCAGGGGGAATGATCGTATCGCAGCATCCTGAGCTAACACCTCGCTCTAGAAAACCAGTGTGTTGTCCATGTGGTCAGCTGCAGGTTCTACTTTCTCTTTAAAGTTTTGCTTTTGGAGCTCAAGTGTCTTTGTTGGTCATCTCAGTTCACGGTGATGCTTCTGTGTCATGGTAGGAAAGAGTCTGGGTGGCTCCTGGGTCCTTCCTGAACACCCTAAGCTCCTTCAGGGGGTCACTTTGGGTCTTCTTCCAGAGGCTGAGTAACTGTTACCTTCACACAAGTTTCTGAACTGATGTTGTACGATGTAGACCCAAGGAAACTGGGTCGGACTCAGCCAGAGCTCCACATTAATGACATAAACACTCCTAAACGCGTAGATGTAAACATCCAGCCACAACAACCAGCCATGGGTGTATAATGGATCAGCGCTGACGTGCGTCTGCTCTCCTCGTGGATCTGTGAGAATCGTGACACAGACCTGCGGTGACTAAAGGGCCAACAACATCCACAGCAATGGGTGGCACACGGTGGAACAACAACGGTGACAGACACAAGCATCGAGCCGTTTAGCAACAATCCAGCGTTAGCCGTCTGAAACGGGCTGACACGCCCCGTTTCCCTTCGTCTCGCTCTCCAGCCCTCCTTCCCTCCCAGCAGAGCTAAGCCCTCTGCTCAGCTCTTGTTGTTTTCTCGAGGCTGTATTATTTTAGTGCTGACTAATTATCGCAGCAAGGCAAGGAGGGCCATAAAGAGGTTGTGAGCCAGAGGAGAGAGAAAGAGAGAAGAAGAGGCGCTTACAGAACATGGAGGATGAGACAGGGTGAACTGTGAAGAGCAGACAGGAAGATATTTCTCTGTCCTCATCTTTCCTACGTTTACTGCTGGTGGAGCTGGAGCTCGGTGGAAACTGGGCAGGGGGAGTACAGACGGGGAGGGAAAGACTTAAAATGGCCGACAAACAGGAGGAGGGGAGCCATGTTGTGATGGACGAAAGTGGATGCATGTGGAGAGAAAGAAGAAGTGTTTGTAGTGGAAACTGGTAGATGGTTTAAATCCACCCAGTTAGAGGAGACGGGTTTAACCGGCCTGCGTAGTCTGAGAGCTAACGGCTCATCCTGTAGAAACACACGGCTGTAGCAGGGCTGCTCTCACAACAGCACTAGCTAACCGGGCCGAGCAAACGTTTTTCTGAAACCAGACAAAGAGAAACGTGAGAGAACAGGCTTGTTTTACAGCACATCCCTAAAGCCTCCATTACTGTGGCACAGATGTTTGTAGAAGAGAGCTTTCTGATCAGATGGAGGAGATCTACCTGAGTAACGGGGAGTTTCATCATTCCACGCTCCTACGAGGAGAGCAGCGCTGACGCAGTCCCAGCAGGAATCAGGGTTCTGTCTTTACTGTCAGAAGCTAATTCAAGCACTCTGAAAGGAGACTTTCCTGACTTCTCTGTTACAGACTGTGCTGATCCTCACTAGAAGTACCAAACCATCTCAGTTCATTACCCTAGGACTCTTGTTTGGTTCTATATTTACACACGGAAGTGTTTTATAGCACGTTTATGAAAAATTCAAGCACCAGCTTGAAAGCACTGAACCTCGATCTGCACATTAAGATCCAAGCGTTGTCAGAGCTTTAAAGTACCTGCAGGAGCCCCAGGGTCAGCAGAGGTGAGTGCATGAGGCGAGGCCTTTTAGCAGGAGTACAGCTGTAGAGCGCGGAGATGTCGTCAAGTATCTGTGCAGACTCGATAAACTTCAGTCAGTCTCCCTAACTTCATAAGCTAACCGTGTCTGTATGTTTCTACATAAATGATACCGTTACACCTGACTTCTGGTGGGACTACGCCTGCTGAGGCCAGATCATCAGAACTAGAACAGTGCTGACATCATAATGGACTCATGCACTTGATGCAACATCGCTGAGCCTGCAGATGTGATGGGAATCAACCTGCCAAGCTCCACAGCAGCGGGGGCAGACAAGAACCAGGGTCCTTAGGTAGAGAGATGTCCAAATGTCTCGGAGACTCCGAAATATGAGTAAATTAAAGCATCTGAACTTTTAAAAGTGGATCAAATCCCTCGTAAATGAGGATAAACTACGAAACCGAACCCACCATAAACCCACAGAGCTGAATCTGCAATTCAGATGAAGAGCCAGAGGCTTTTAGAAAGTTGTCATAGCCCTCTCCGCTCTCTGCAGTGCAGATTATTGGCATCGCAGACGAATCGTTGCTTTCATAAAACACTGGAGATGGAAAACAGATCCTCAGCATCACAGCTCATTTAGGGCGGCGCTGAAAACAGACCTGCCGTTTGCCCCGTCGCTGCATGTCTTCCGTCTGCTCTCACACTGAGATCATTCCCATCGATTAACACCCCCGCCATGCGAAGCTTCCACCATATGCTCCATCGTCCTCGGAGAGTTCTCCGTACACCAGACGTCACTGTGACAGTCACACCTGCCACTTGTGACTTTGTCTTCATTATCAGCGTGTTCTCTCTATCTGCATGAGCGACACAACCAACGGTGTTCAGACGAGGAAATCCAGACACGTTCTCTCTCGTCTGCTTTGGTTTGTGTGTCTGATAGTGGCCGCCGGCTGCTTTGTGGACTCGTGTGCTACTCTTCTCCACTCTAAATGAGAAGACTGAGGAGGCACCGAGTCTGTAATGAGTGGTCTGACGGGGCACATCCATGTGTGACTGTTTCCCCCACCAAACACCCGCTGCTCTGCTTTGAAAGACCACTGAAAGCTGCAGTGCTGCACACGTGTGGGAGGATGGGGAAAGAGGGGTTGACTGTGCTGTTTATCAGATTCAAGGGGACAGGCCTAGAGGGCGTTCTTCCCTGGCTGGTTTCATCACATCGGTCTGAGTAAAATCAGGGGACACAAGTTCACACAGAGCAGACAGAACGTGTCTAATGGCTGGATGTGTGGAACGGTGTGAAGGGTTTTCAGAAACTTCAAACAACCTCAAGTAATCTGTATGAAGGTTCAGGTCCACCGGGGCCTTGAGAGGATCTCCAGAAGTCAAATAAAACCGGAAAATAAATAAATACTGTTGTAAAAATCTAAAGCAATACAAGTAAACGGGTGTAAGTAGCACTAAACCACTTTAGTTCTATTATATTTTTAGCTTTTTCAGCAATGCCCGTGTAGGCCAACCAAGGACAACCATTGTAATTATCTGGGTCAGACCCTGACATGTTAGGGACCACCACTATCGCGTCAGACCCGTGCCACAACCCGTGCACGCGCATTGGGTCCACAGCGCGCGCGTGAACGGGACTCGCGAGCGGAAATATACATGGCGAGAGGTCATTTGTGCACTGAGAGGGAGCAAACTGTGTCTGTGAGCGCACAAGGATGTGCACAAGTGACAAACCTGCGTGCGCGCGTTGCCAACGAGCACACGGCAGAGGAAAACGTGCGCGCTCGGCAGCCTCTGCGCGCTCGGTTTCTAATTCCGCTCGCTCGGCTGTGAGGAGTTTTGGCACTCTGGAGGCGTGGCCTGTGGCAGATCTTCCCTGTCCTCTGATTGGTTAGTTTACCCCGCACTTTACTCTCTAGCTATCTATATAAAAAATCTGAGATTCAGCAGTTGCTGTCATAGCTCAGCTGGGAGAGCGGGTGACTCTCACTCTGGAGGATCCAGGTTCGAGTCCGGCCAAGGAACATAGAGTTGATGTCATATTATTCTTTCCTAATTCCTGTGATATTATTTTACAGTTGTGACCGTTCAACTGTCATTAAACGTCCGAATGTTTGCTGGGCAGTGTTTTAAAAAGTGCACATAAGCTAGATGGTTTTAACCAGGTAAAAATAGACTTGTGGGTGTAGGTATGTTCAAGTTTTAAAAGTTCTTGCCTCATTAATGTATTGTTTATTTTTTTCAGCATTTAATTGACAAATTATCCTTTCAAATAATTAATTGATGAGTTACATAATTGTCCATTTAGAATTGTTGAATGGACTGAGTCAAGTTTGGTGCACTTTATATATTTCAAAACATGTTTTTTTTTTATTATGCATATAAATAATTTTAATGTTAATTTATTGAAATATTTCTATTTTTTCATTACCTCACCCTTGTTTTGACAAAAACGGGACCTTGCTGGATAATATCACGGAGAAACTATTTGTTCACAGTACATGGCTCAAAGAGGATCTGTGTACCGAAGGAGGAGATACTCAGAAATCTGTCTGCAGATTGTTACAACCCAGACTGGAAGTGGTGGGCTGTAATAAGAAAGGAGACCAAACAGAGGAGTGGGGGTTCAACAACTGATTTATTTAACCACAGTAAGGATTTACTAAAGCAGATCAGTGCAGTCAAGAATTACTGGTGTTTGGGTAGTCCTGAACGTGTTGTGATGCCCCCACCGTCTCATTGGGTTTTCATTTGTGTTTAATTGTGTTTTTCTTCTGTTGTAGGCAGCTGGTTAAGCAGCCTTGGAGGCACCTGGGCTCAGGGTGTGGTGCTGCCTACAAAGCCTACTGTTTTTCTGCTTTCACTGGGTCTCTCCTGTGTGGTGGAGAGTCCTCACTGGCCATTTTCTGTTCACTACCTTGCTTTAGTAAATCCTTACTTTGGTTAAATAAATCAGTTGTTGAACCCCCACTCCTCTGTTTGGTCTCCTTTCTTATTACAGCCCGCCACTTCCAGTCTGGGTTGTAACAATCTGCAGACAGATTTCTGAGTATCTCCTCCTTTGGTACACAGATCCTCACTGAGCCATGTACTGTGAACAAATAGTTTCTCCATGATATTATCCAGCAAGGTCTTGTTTTTGTCAAAACAAGGGTGAGGTAATGAAAAAATAGAAATATTTCAATAAATTAACATTAAAATTATTTATATGCATAATAAAAAAAAAAACATGTTTTGAAATATATAAAGTGCACCAAACTTGACTCAGTCCATTCAACAATTCTAAACGGACAATTATGTAACTCATCAATTCATTATTTGAAAGGATAATTTGTCAATTAAATGCTGAAAAAAATAAACAATACATTAATGAGGCAAGAACTTTTTAAACTTGAACATACCTACACCCACAAGTCTATTTTTACCTGGTTTAAACCATCTAGCTTATGTGCACTTTTTAAAACACTGCCCAGCAAACATTCGGACGTTTAATGACAGTTGAACGGTCACAACTGTAAAATACCTGAAATTAAGAAAAATTAACATGACATCTACTGCATTTTCCTTGCCCGGACTCGAACCTGGATCCTCCGGGGCGAGAGTCACCCGCTCTCCCAGCTGAGCTATGCCAGCAACTACTGAATATCAGACTTTTTTATATAAATAGAGGGAAAAGTGCGGGGTAAACTAACCAATCAGAGGACAGAGAAGATCTGCCACAGGCCACGCCTCCAGAGTGCCAAAAGCCCTTACAGCCGAGCGAGCAGGAGTCAGAAACCGAGCGCGCAGAGAGGCTGCCGAGCGCGCACAGAGGCTGCCGCGCGCGCACGTTTTCCTCTGCCGTGTGCTCGTTGATAACGCGCGCACGCAGGTTTGTCACTTGTGCACATCCTTGTGCGCTCACAGACACAGTTTGCTCCCTCTCAGTGCACAAATGACCTCTCGCCATGTATATTTCCGCTCGCGAGTCCCGTTCACACGCGCGCTGTGGACCCAATGCGCGTGCACGGGTTGTGGCACGCTTTAAACGCCATACACCACACTCTTCTACTCTTGAGTATGCATGCTTAGTTCACACGTTGATAACTTGCTTTTCTAATGAGCAGTGTGGAAAAGAAACATTTGGACGTGCTGGTGACCCATGGCATCATGAGAGGCATTAAGGCATGGTGCATGTTAGGGTATGATGCTCATATTATCGTCAAATCAGTTTAGATTTTTGTAACAACCTGCATTTATCTGCTTGCTTCGGGTTTTAATGCTAGGTTTGAAATATTTAAGAGACTCATTTGCTTAGAATAGGAGTTAATCCACCGCCGTTACCCGGAGGGCCCACCAGGGGGAGCTGTGTGCTCTTCTCTTCACTCAATACAAGCGAGTGAATGAAGGAACAGTGGTCAGGTTTTCCTGTGGTCATTCTCCTTATATCATCTCCCTTCTTAAGGGTCAGTATGGAAAGCCAAAATGGTCAGAATTTGTGGATGAGAATCCTTTTTGATTTGGCCCAAGCCATAAATCCACATCTAAAGTGGGGGTTGCCTGCACCCTTACTCCCTTATAATGCTTCATCAGTTAGAACAGAAGGCCAGTAGAAAAGATCCTGAAGATGCATCTGACCGGCACATTTACGACTGCATCGGTGTAATCGCACGCTTTACCCACCGAACAAGGCAGTATAGAAACACCTTTGAGCTCTCCCAAGCAGCAAACGCTCACAGCAGCATCTCCGCTAACCTTACCTCTGACCTTCAGTCCACATCGATATTCAAATGAAACAATCCTGTCTGCTTTTGCAAGAATTACAGCAGGGATGGAAGTGGTCCTTTGCACTCAAGTGTATCTCTCCCACAACTGGAAAAAAGAGGCTAAATATTTATTAGTTTTGTCCATTTAGCTCTGGTGCAACGGATCACGCCATCCAATCCTACCTACGGCTCTAGACATGGAGAGGAAGCGCTCTCTGATTAGACTCTTCATTTGTGTTGGCCAGCCGGTAATTTGGTTTGAAGAGAAATGGAAAAAATAAACACTTTCCTTTCTCTATGGATTGAAAGAAAAACAGAAACAGAATCAGAAAAGACTCATGAATCAAATCTGTAGCGACAGTCCTATTGATTTAGATTTTTGTTTCCAGCGCACCGTCCCACTCTTCCTCACCCTTTCCTTCTTGGGCGAAGCGAGAGGAGAAGGTGTGAGTTCATCATCTGGCTCTTTGAGGCACCATTGATTTGGAGTGGTGGATTCTAGGCCACCACCATCTACGGTGGGAATAAACAGGTCATATTGGAGAAAGCAGACGCCACAATTTTTCATTAAAGCCCGCGGTCAATGTTGCCACGTCACATGGCACTTGCAAAGCCTCGTGGGAGTTGAGAGTATAAAAAACAGCAAGAAAGACCGGCAATAAAACACAAGCTCCACAAAGAAAAGAAAGAACTTAAGATGGTGATGAAGTCAATTCCTGGGAGACGATAGGCCTCGAGGCAGTAGCTCTGATGTAAACGTATACACTCTTCTTATTTTAACCCCCAGACAGCCTCCCAAGCAATAACTCAATAACACACCGCTGCTTCCTCCCAACTTTAGACGTTATTGCATCAGTCAAAGCTGATCCTTAGAAGCGGCTCAGGACACAGACAAAACTATTGATTTATTTTAAAACTGAAGGCGTAGACCCTTTTCAACACAACACATGCCTGAGACACTTACACAGGAACTGGTGGGTTGGGATAAGGAGAGGGGCGAACACGGGACAGTCGGAACGTTTATGGAAGGCTGTTGATTGGAGGCTGCAGAGGTAAATGAACACACGCTGTGGTGAGAACCTTTGGAGCAGCATCATGGACAGATTGGCAGATTTCTATCTTTAAAGAAATAATCAAGTTTTATCTTTAAAATGTCATTTAACTCTCGGTCTGAGAGTCCTGTCAGTCAAACCCACCAAGCGTTCAGAGCTGCTAAAGATCCCACCTCAACCTGGAAGCTTGAACACACCTTTAGCCCCACCTTCTCCGTGAGGCTTTAGGAAAACTGCTCCTTTAACGAAGCACTGACACAATGTTGATGGACAGGTTTTATTCATTTATGGAGTGTGTAGGGAGGCAGAAGCAAGGACGCTCCTTTAGTCTCTGTCTGTTTCTTCCAGTTGGCTTTATTGTGTGTTTGTGTGTTTTAATGGTCATTTTTAATATATATCTAATTTATATTTGCATATTATTAGGGCCAATTTAATATAGATTTAATAATATGTGTATTTTTTAAGTTCACATAAGTTGTTGACCCCTCCAGGACAGGGGAAGTTAAACATGGTTGATAGTTTCTCCGTTGGGAAGGGTGAAGTGGTGCACTCCTACAAATATAAAAAATAAAGAATAAAAAAGCACCTGGGGTCCATCTGACTCCATGAACAAGGCGGGAGGTTTAAAGGAACTGTGTGTAAACTTTCTATGGATTTTTGGCGGTGATAACAACATTGTGTCAGGAGGAAGTCACGCGTGGAGGTGGGAGGACAGGAGAGCTGAGGCCTGTGGATATGAGGGGGTTTTGTTTTTATTTATTTAGTAAAACTATTTAGATCATAACCTTTATAGACAGGATTTCTAGGCAAGGTGTTGAGGAGATCTGTTTAGTGGGCCGGGGATCAGGTCTCTGCTTTTAGCAGATGATGTGGTCCTGTTGGCTTCATCAGAACGTGATCTCAGGCTGTTGCTGGAGCGGTTCGCAGCCCAGGGTAAAGCAGCTGGGTTGTCAATCAGCTCCTCTAAATCCGAGACCATGGCTTTGAGTTGGAAAAGTCTAGAACGCCTTCTGCGGGTCAGGGATGAGGTCCAGCCCCAAGAGGACGAGTTTAAGTATCTCAGGGTCTTGTTCACAAGTGTGGGAAAACTGGAGCGTGAGATCGATAGGCGGATTGGTGCTGCGTCTGCAGTGATGCGGGTATTGTACCGGTCTGTCGTGGTGAAGAGAGAGCTGAAGGTAAAGATCCGACTTTACCTGTCGATCTACATTCCTACCCTCACCTATGGTCACGAGCTCTGGGTAGTGACTGAAAGAATGAGATCGCGGATACAAGCTTCCAAAATGAATTTTCTCCGCAGGGTGGCTGGGCTCTCCCTTAGAGAGGGTGAGAAGCTTGGTCATCTGGGCGAGGCTCAGAGTAGATCCGCTGCTCCTACACATCGGGAGGAGTCAGTTGAGGTTGCTTGGGCATCTGGTCAGGATGCCTCCCTGGAGCGGTTTGTCATGGTCAGACTATGACAAGCCTCAGAACACGCTGGAGGGACCATGTCTCTCGGCTGGTCCGAGTGGCCGGGTAGAGGGAAGTGTGGACTTCTCGGCTTAGGCAATTGCCCCCGCGACCCGACTCTGGATAAGCGGAAGAGGATGGATGGATGGATGGATGCATGGATGGATTGTAGGATGGATGGATGGATGGATGGATGCATGGATGGATGGATGGATGCATGGATGGATGGATGGATGGATGGATGGATGGATGGATGCATGGATGGATTGTAGGATGGATGGATGGATGGATGGATGGATGGATGGATGGATGCATGGATGGATGGATGGATGCATGGATGGATGGATGGATGGATGGATGGATGGATTGTAGGATGGATGGATGGATGGATGGATGGATGGATGGATGGATGCATGGATGGATGGATGGATGGATGGATGGATTGTAGGATGGATGGATGGATGGATGGATGGATGGATGCATGGATGGATGGATGGATGGATGGATGGATGGATGCATGGATGGATGGATGGATGGATGGATGGATGGATGGATGCATGGATGGATGGATGGATGGATGGATGGATGGATGCATGGATGGATGGATGGATGCATGGATGGATGGATGGATGGATGGATGGATGCATGGATGGATGGATGGATGGATGGATGGATGCATGGATGGATGGATGGATGGATGGATGGATGGATGGATGGATGGATGGATGGATGCATGGATGGATGGATGGATGGATGGATGGATGGATGGATGCATGGATGGATGGATGGATGGATGGATGGATGGATGGATGGATGGATGCATGGATGGATGGATGCATGGATGGATGGATGGATGGATGGATGGATGCATGGATGGATGGATGGATGGATGGATGGATGGATGCATGGATGGATGGATGGATGGATGGATGGTATCTGATACTGAGCAGCATGGGTGCATCAGTGATTTCGCTGTAGTCTGTGTTCGAAGCAGATTAAAGAAAGGACTAGATAGTATTGGTAACTCAAACATAATATTATGACGCCATGAGCATGTACAGATACTTTATTAATCATTCTTACCAGCTTGTAACTCAATAGTTTCTCTCAAAGATGCACCAGACTGAAGCATGACCTCCGACCCCCCAGGGTAGTTCAGTACTTAGCATCTTTTCTACCTCTGATATTTTACATGTCTGCTCATTGGTGCTGGTGCACACCTTGTGGTGTGTGTGTGTGTGTGTGTGTGTGTGTGTGTGTGTGTGTGTGTGTGTGTGTGTGTGTGTGTGTGTGTTGGACTGGCGATCTTGGTCAGGCTCTCGCTCGATGACTGCAGCAGCGTCGGCTCCACATGTCCCTATTTAGGATAAAACGATGGAGAAGATGAATAAATTGGAGCCATCTCGGGGCATCGCCCAGGATTTTTAGTTAGCATCATACGGATGTTTTAATAATGACTTAAAGGTCTTGTTGCATTGTCTTAAAGCACCTTTGTCACCGGTGAGAAAGCATTTGGAACCCTCCTCTCTTCTGACCCCAAGGTCAAAGCCTTTCTGTAACACTCGTGAGTGATTTCAGACTCTACAACACCTCAGACTTGGAACGTCTAACTTGCAGACCCTGGTCTCGTCTCAAGGCCGGTGAAATCTGAATTCAAAGGGACTCTTTGATATTCCTGTAGCCACAACGTCCAGTGAACTCAGCACTCGTGCTGAGTTCCTTCTGGAGCGCCGAGTGCGACGTCACACAAGGGTATCGTAGACTCTGCACGACGGTGTCGGATGGTTTTATGAACAATCTCTAGCTTATCAAACCGTACAGCCAAACTGATTTTACAACCCAGACATGACAAGATCTCTCAGATACTTACAAGGTTTCATTCATTGATCAATCAGACTCATATTTCATTCTTATATGGAATATCACATCTTAATGATCACTAATATGCATTCCTCACCGCTGCAAAGGCTACTTAAGGACACATAAGGTCCCTTATTGTGAATGAGTGACTTGTATTCTATGAATAATTTGGTTTACTAAATTTAAAATGCCAAAATCAAGAGCCACTCCTAATCAAGTGAAATGTGACTTTTTTCTGGGGTTTAATGATAGCTGAGAGCTGTAACACCAGCACACACACCTCTGAATCATCCCTCACACTCTTCAGAAATCACTTTTGCCAGCTGGAAATGCCTGCTGATTATTCAGCTCCATGTTCCTGCCAGTGGGGACGTGACACACAGCTGTACCTTTTATAATTTGGGAGAGTTATGATGTTTCTTTTCTTTTGCTTTCAACCCAACAACACACTTGCAAGGTTTGTTTCACACAGTTCAGAATACTCGCTGCGTCCCCAGGGGCGATGCTATCAGGGAGTGGGTTTGTACAAATACCTTAGCTGGTAGAGCGCTGTTACATTTGTCTTTTTTCCACTTATCTCTAGCTGAAGTTCTCTAGTGGGAGTAGTCGTAGGGGAATACAGAAGGGAGCAGGTGTGATATATGTTTGGTGCTGCTTGCTGTGATTGTGAATGATCTGATTCAGAAAAAGACTCCATGTGTGATTTTCATGTAGGAAGATCATTTAAAGCACTTTAAAATAATCTCCAAATCTATCTTGGTCCTTTGAGCAGGGTTGTACAAAACTACCATCTGTGTAAAAGTCCAACACAACGCTCCCCAAACAGACTAGGAAGTGTTGGATGGCTCTAAACCTCTTTTCCTGGTATCTGAAGCCAGCAGCATGAGGTATACGCTATACTTTAATTCATATGTTTTATTTATTATTTTATGGGGCGGTAGTGATTTAGGAGGTATGAGTTCATGCTGTAACCAGTGGGTGGCTGGTTTGAATCCCAACCCTGTTTGCGTCAGTTAACACTTGATCTGATTGTGTAGGTCAGAGAGACTGGAGGTGCTAACCCCAACCCTAGATGTGCTAACCCCAACCCTAGATGTGCTAACCCCAACCCTAGATGTGCTAACCCTAACCCTAGATGTGCTAACCCCAACCCTAGATGTGTTAACCTAACCCTAGATGTGTTAACCTAACCCTAGATGTGCTAACCCTGTAATGTAGCTAGCTTTGTCACTAGGCGTTAGGAACAGCGACAAAGTGGCACTGCCTCTCTCTCTGCTGCTAAAGCTACGGATAGCAAATGCTACGGGCTATGCCTGAGCGTGAACGCGCATGAAGCAGCCTGCTCGACCCGAGCATCTCTCTTTTTCTGTCATTTTACAGAAAAACAGGCAATCACAGTAAAAATGCCAGGGCTCATTCTACAGGACCAGGGCGTTGCAGGAGAATGTATGAAGAAGACATTTATTATTTCTATACATGTTTTGGCTGTCACACTTCCATAATGCCCCTTTAAGGAGCCTTTGTTTATTAAAGCTTACTAAGGCACTAATGCTCATAAAGGAGCCCTCACTGTAACGTGTTACCAAGATGTGTTCCTGAACACGGTTTACCTGCAGAGCTGGTGTGACGTTTGGGGACTTGCAGAATTCAAACACAAACAAGTTGAGAACAGCAGAGCCAGCAGCATCCGCTCACATTAACTCTTATAATAACACGCCAATCAAACCACCGCAGCAGACAGAAATGTATAAATATTTCAGCCTCTGATTAATTATTCACCATGTTTGGAGGCCATGCATCACCAGGCCGACCAAACACCACCCCCTCTCCAACGCCCAACAGCTGCTGAAAACAGATCAAATAAAGCAAGACACCAAACAGGACCATGAGCAGAAGGTGGGATAAGACAACGGGGATCAGACCAGAGCTTAACGGACCTGTCTGAGACGATATCCAAGCCTTTTGGGGACAAACGTGTGCAAAATTAACAGACGTGTTCAGAAAAACAGCATCCCGGTTTCCCGTAAAGAGTCATTAAGCTGTAATGTTTTGAAAAGGTCACTTTGTTTTATTGCTGCTAGCACTATGCACATGCAGGTGTGTGTGTTTGTGCATGCATGCACACGTGCATGTTTGTGTGCGCGAGTGCTCCTTGATAACGTTTAATGGCCACGGGCCCAATTAGTGTTAACATCATCCTAATTACGCTGGAGTGGCCTTCACAGTGCGTCAGTAAACAGAGGCTGAAGCGGGCGTCGGCTGCTGCATCCATGAAGCGGTGACCTTGTGAGACTGAACAGATTTTTGCATGACCCGAGTTTTTATGTCATTAATAAAACAACTGAGAGCCAGTGGCGTTTGCAGGAGATTACATGCCAAAGAACAGTTTTCCCGACTGATATTTTTGTTGTTTATCTCCTAGCAGATTCGTTATGTGCGCTCGCAGATGAAACACCAGACACTAAGACTGTAAATCAGCACCATAAACACATCACATCTACATAATGACTAGATTTTATTCTGCAAGCGCCCAGCAGAAGAAACCCGACTTCAGCTCCACCGTTTGAAAGACACAAAAGCCTCTCAGAAAGACACTCCTCAGTGACACAGAGACCGAGTCGAAACCTTGTCCAGTCAGTTCGTCCAAGTAAGTATCCTCCCAGGAAAATATCCCCTTTGAAGCACTTGACCTGTGGCTGCACCGAATCTTCTTCCATGCTTTTATAAAATTAAAGGACTGGTCGATCCTTGAAGGAACACTTTGATGTCACGGTTTCATCTTACGGTGAGAAATAGCAGCGTTATGGTCATTTGGGTCAAATCTTGAAAATATTGAACCATATTGCAAGATGTTGCTCAGTGAACACCTCTGAGCCTGCACAACATGAAGATGCAGTTTCATATCAGTCTGACTGACTGTTTGCATGTGAAGTAGCAGCTGTAATGTCAGATGTGGTGTACAGGGAACATTTACGTTTGTGTATTTGTGACGTTTTTATCCAACGGAAACGTCGTGAGCTCTTAACATTTGTCCAAGGCAGATTTCTCTGGGGTTTGTTCCTTTTCATGAGGTTTGCTGCTAACAGAACGACTGGATCGACTCTGACGTGCAAGGCTACATCTGAAGCAAAGGTCCTGAACTTTCTTGCGAGTTTCGTTAAAATCGACGAAAAGGTTATTAAAATATTACAGTAACTGTAGCGGCTCCACAGTATGAGCCTCAGCTTTGCATGTGTGTGGTAGATGACCACCAATGACCAATCTCAGCTCAGTTTCTGTGAAACGTTGCAGCGAAGTTTGTGTTTGGGTGATTAGCTCTGGTGGTCATCTTGAATGAACACATCACACAGATCCAGATCTAAGCATGGCTTTTGGTGATGGGCTAAAAGCAGCTCAAATACATTCTTATTAGAGACATCAGTAACAAACAGAGGTGACACATAAACAGCGTTTGTCTTGGATTTAGATTTCTCAGAGCCGACAGAAGCACCGGACTGACAGCGGCAGAGGAAAAACAGAAATTTAGAGCAAGAGCCAGAGAATGGATCAACGGGAAGCTTCTTCTGGAGACAAACGCCGGAGATCCAGCTTCAGTGTTCCTCCGACTCGAGGAACAGCCACATCAAAGGCGGAGGAAGATGAAGTGAGGAGATGAAAGAACAACACAGTCGGCAGGAGACGTGTGAGCTGCATGCATTAAAGCGGTGTGTGCTGAATGCACTCTGACACATACACGAGCAATATGCTAGCACAGGTCAGTCCGCGGGAGACAAAGCTGCTGCGTGTCATCTCTCCTCACCAGCACTCATTCACGCAGCAATCAGCAGCTTAGCCTCAGAAATCCGTACCTTTGTAGGCCGAATGTGGCCCATCTCTGTTGTGAACGTAGACCTAAAACCCGCCACTGGCGGTTTTGGTGAATGCTATAAATGTCAAACACTGAGAGTGGGATGAAATAGGTAGATCAAAAACACGGATGTGTCTGCAGGCTGGATCATTGGTATCTGCTCCCTGATGTGGATCTGATGTCAGAATGAAACAGCTGACTGTATTCTGTCATCTCTTTTATATGACACACCCATGTCGGCTTTCCTTTTTTGTGTTGGACGGGCTTGTCAGCGCACACCAGGTTGATCTGCTGCATTTAGGAGGAGCTGGCAGGCGTCACGAGCCAGGTGAGGTGAGGAGTGGGGAGACAGTACATAAACGACCGGACTCTGCTGACAGCACCTCAGCACAAAACGAACCACGCTGCAACAACAATGCTTTGAGGAAACAGAAAACGAGAAAAAGAACGGAGGATAAAAAAGGGCAGCGGCAAATGAGATTTACCGTGCCGTGTCTGGAACCCCAACACGTAGCCAGAGGGGCCGCCACTTCCTCCTTCCCTCCTCGCATTCCCTTTCTTCATCCTAAACCCTCCATTTGTCCCTGATCCCTTCTCCCGATCTCCTCCACTTCGTGGGCTGGCAGTCAGACGGAGCAGGCTGTGGTCGTTATGTAACCATCCATTTGTTGGCTGGTGCGAGCGATGAGCAGCAGCAAACAGAGCCCTATCTGCACGGATGCTGGTGTGCACAAACCAACACAGACACACAGACTGGTGCAGGATGGAAGACGTGCACTGGGTTTGAAAGGAGGGCCTCGTGGTCTTCGGCGCTGGTGACCCAACAAGCTGAGGGGACAAATGGAGCTGGAAACAATCTGCTGGGTTTTAGGATTGCTGGATAACATTCCCTCCAGTGCAGCGCGGTTTGTCCGTCATGGAAATAAAATGTAGGTTGGTGAAAATAAGAGCCCAGTGAGCACCATCGTCACCCACGGAGGAGGGCTACGCTGTTCTTGCCCTGTTGAACCAGTGGACACGTTTTAACAAAATCATTGGATTAACGTCTCCAACTGAAAGGGCCGATTCAATTCAAGAAGAATTAGAAAAGCAGCACAACAACACTAGAAGTCAGTCAGCCAACAGCTGATGTCTGGGCTTGGGCGTCGAGCATCGACTGGAACCGGGACCAACTGTTAGTTTTCCCGAAATCGTTCAAAGTTTTTTATTTCGATTCCTAGAATGCCGACGGAAGAGGAACCCGCGGCTGATCCCCGTGAAAAATAAACGTGATCTGCAAATTGTGATCAACGCTTTTCAGAGCTGATCACACCAGCTGTGTGTGTGTAGCACCGCCCCCCCTCCCCCCACCCAGATATAAACAAACGTGTCTGCCCAACTTTTACACCGTAAACGTTAACTCCTGCAGCGTAGAGGAAACGTGTTAAATACGTCAACACGGTGGATTTAATAGAAGCTTTAAAGAACAAACTCTGGACGGTGTGAGGTGAGTTTGTCTCACTGCAGAAATAACAACACACACGGAGCGTCAGCAGTCAGACGTACACTCGTGTGTGTGTGTGTGTGTGTGTGTGTGTGTGTGTGTGTGTGTGTGTCAGAAGGCTGAACAATAACCCGTAGAATAATTAAAGTCATCATGCTAGAGCAGCTTCTCTGTGGTGGACCACACCAGCTTCTGCCACATTAATAATAATAATAATAATAATAATAAATAATAATAATAATAATAATAATAATAATAATAATAATAATAAATAATAATAATAATAATAATAATAAATAATAATAATAATAAATAATAACATTTTAATTTCCTTTCTGAATTATTTCTGTTGAGAGTTTAAATGTTTAAACCTGTTAGCTTGTTACTGACAGCAGCTACGTCTAACTTCCTGTTGTGACTGAACGCTGCTGCAGCATGGAGGTGTAGTTCTCAGTCATCCTGGACATGATCATCCTGAGAGTTTTAGCTGAAAACAGCTGGACGTTTCTGGATATGTTGGAGACATTTAGCCTCTCATCCCAGAGGCTGCTTCCACACTTTGGTCGTGGTCAGAAACAAACACACTGGTTGTGCTGCAAGTCGTCTTCTTTTGTCTCCAAAACATGTTTTTGTCCAAATGAAGGTGATGTTGTTGTTCATAGAATTAAAATTCATGTTGAAGTTAAGATTATTTCATCCAGTAGGACCTGTGGTTAGCTGGCTCATGTAAAGCATGTCATGTCTTCAAAGAATCGGAATCGGGAATCGATAGGAACCGGAATCGAAACGAGGAATCGGAATCGTTCAAAATCAAACGATGCCCAACCCTAGTGATGTCACCAACCATCAGACCTTAGGAAACGTCCATGGAGAGGTCCTGAGTGGTGAGGAGTTAGTCCTGCCTAAGCTACACCCCAACAGCGCTGTGGAAGCACGGTGTGATCCTCTGACGCCGTCTGAGGGACGTGACTCCACGAGAACTGGAGATGGCACATTACTGCTGACTTAAGGGAATGGTGGGCGTCCGCAGCAAGTCAACGTAAACACGTCTGGTGAGAGCAAAGCAGCAGTTTTTATTTGGGGAGAAAAACAGTTTTGCCAGATTTGACCTCATCTTGTGTCCTCGATGAAAGCCCGCCCAACTCTCCATCAGCAGAGTGACTTCAAACAGCTTGAAAGCTCTAATGCTCCAAACAGAAACTATCAGTAATTATGCATAACCTGCACCCAGAAACAGTCTGCGGATGAAGCCGTAGCTCCTCACTGGCAGACGTAGTTTACATTCATGAGCGTATGCTAATTATTCTACATACCTTCAGTGTGTGTACATCTATGTTTGTCCCCTGGGGCATTGGCCAGCATGCATGGGAACTGTCATTAAATACGTTCTGACCGTGTTTAACAGAAGGATCAGGTTTGGTGGCTGATAAAGTAAACCTCACGGTGTCCTCTCAGGTAAAATGCTGTATTCACGTTCCTTTACTGAATAAAATACGCTACAGACATGAGCTGCAGACTCTAGGGCAAGTGCTTGCAGGCCAGGGAAGCACACATCTGGCCTTGGCTGCAAGCAGCTACCCCCCAGAAACATAAACAGAGATGTGATGTGATGCAGTCAGGCAGCCGCTGCAGCGTCCTCAACCAGCATCGCACCATAAGTGCTGCAGCCCATCCGCCCCAAACGCAGCTCACGCTCACGGTGTACGCTGCGGCTAATGAGGGAAATCAGACAAATAATGAGTACAGTTCACCACGGATTTGTGTCAACACATCACAGACAGCAGCCAGTCTGGGGGGCCGCACAATGGCAAGCAAATCTGTCGTTCCAGCCAGTTCCTGCTTGTAAACAAACAGCAAACATTTTCTCTAATTAGCAGAGCTCCGCTGCCAAAGCACGAATGTGACGCGTTGATTACAGTGGTCTTCCTGTGCCTCGGAGACGCGGCTCACTACATGTTTTGCAGCATCTTTGTTAAATATTTGGTAAAGAAGCTCTTGTCCTCTGTCTTTTGACAGATCTGTTCTCTCCTTCCTCCTGAAGGCCAGGGAGTGAAGAGGGGATGGTGCACAGGTGCAGGGAAAGCACGGAGATGTTCAATCCAACAACATTTAATAATAACTGGATTTAATAATAACTGGATTTAATAATAACTGGATTTAATAATAACTTCGTCACCAGGATGTTTGAGAATGACAATAAATAATCACCACAACAGTTGCTGCCTCATTCTTCTAGAATGTTCTGTGGAGTGATCAGATGATTTCAGCTTACAGGTGTGGTTGACGGAAAAAACGTTTTTATTATAGATTATAATTAGTTTTTTATTATAATCGGTCACTCTGAGTGTTTCATACAGACTGAACATGAAAATAGTCTCCTACACACAGTCTATCTCCTGCAATAGCTTCGGGCAGAAAGAAGACCCTCACAGCTCCACATCACACTGTGAAGTAGCATTCATGGACTCACCCATCTGGTTGCTAGTGCAAGCTAACCGTTAGCATTAGCAACTTCACCACACAGCAGAAACTCCTGCAGGCTTCAGCTACTTATGGAGATAAAATGTTTAGAGTCGCGCTGCTGTTATCCAATCCAGGACGAGGTGTCCAAATATCAGGAGGTAAGCCTCCAGAACCTGCCGTCTGAAGCTCAGCTGTGATGTCGGAAACTTTAAAGCCCCCCCCCACCCCACCCCCACCCACCTGCTGGGTTCCTAGCTGCACGACCAGACCTGTACTGGACTGTTTACCACGTGAAGGTCCTTGAGATGACTTGTCGTGATTTGGCGCTTTATAAATAAAATGTAATTGAATTTCATTTGAACCCACATCAAACCGAAGCACACCAGCTCACTGCTTTAACCCCCACACAGAGCTCTGAGTGAGGAGATCTTTAGGGGTTATCTGTGCTCTCAGCAACGTTAAAGATAACATGTGAAATGTTGCTTCTAGGCAGGCAGGTGGGGTCTGATTCAGGAGGAGATGGTGTCAGCCATGACGTGCATGTTAGCAGTGTGCAGATGGAGCAGCGGGATGACAGTTTGCTCTCCATTTTCCCCGACAGCTGTTCCTACCAGCAGCTCAAGACACACAGAGAGCGACACAGCGATGTTTAGGAAGATAAGACAGAAGAGATGATGAGAAGTGAGGGTTCATGGACCGATAACGCGTAGCTTTACCTCACTTCTTTTTCTATCTGCTGACCTTCAGCTGCCACCTCTGTTCTCCTAGTTTCTGCCCTGCTTTGCCTGTCCTCCTCTCTGACTGAGCTCTGCCAGCAGGTGTGTGGAAGAAGGCCTTGTTTCTAACAAGAAACTCTGTGAGGGATTTCAAACATTCACGCTGCGCCTTGCTTCAGCAACACTAGCACAGACAAGTGGGCAGGAAGGAGTAAGAGGACGATAGATGGAGGAGAGGATGGTAGAGATGAAGCATCAGAGAAAAAAGAGATTTCAATTTCTGTTCAGTCCAAAAATAGAACGTTAGATCACTTCATCGTCATTCCAAAGAAGAAAAAAGCAGAAATCGATGGAGTCCGCAGGCTTGCACTGTACTCGGGAGCTAAATTCAGCTTGTATCTCGTGTTAAAGATCTGAGGCTGTGCTTTGTCTTGGGGAGGGTTCAGAAGTGCAGTCTATGAAATAACTGGGAGGCATGACCTAATTGTGCTTTAAAAATTGATCAATGGGAGAGAATAACCTAACAGGAAGCTGGGAAGAGGGCGCCATCGCTACAGGGGTGTGAGTTACAGTCTGAATGAAGCTCCTCAGAAAAGAAAAGCAGAGGAGAAAACACAAAGAGTCACAGGAAGCAACACACCTAGGAGCATGTTGGGTGTCAATAGCTGTGTTTCCACCAGAGAAGTCCCGAGAACGTAGCGGGAGGGGAAAACTGCCGGGGAGAGGGCTCGGTCCTCTCAGCTGCCGTGTCTCCACACAAGATCAGCCCTTTCAGGACTGCTGAGATGTGTCCAGCACATCACGATTGCTTCAGCAGTGAGT
The DNA here is from genome assembly GCF_043380555.1 of Nothobranchius furzeri. Classification (NCBI taxonomy): domain Eukaryota; kingdom Metazoa; phylum Chordata; class Actinopteri; order Cyprinodontiformes; family Nothobranchiidae; genus Nothobranchius; species Nothobranchius furzeri. The sequence goes on from NC_091754.1 coordinate 64,051,886, forward strand.
GATGTCACTGATCAACGCCCAAAAGACGCTAATAACAATCAAAGCTTTATTCTGCTGAACCACAGAGTGGTTTTACCCAATCATAGCCTCAGGAGAGCAGCTGTGTGAAGGAACATGTGGCGTTCAATGACCAGAAGGAGCTGAGTTGTTACAGCGCTCTGTGATTTGCTGGTTCTGCTGCATCTTTTAGCATTTTGGGAGAATAATAACGACGTTTTTAAAGCAGTGTGACCTTTGTTTATTTTCTCCTCCATTCCGCTTCATCAGCAGCTCTTCCAGTTTTACAAACACTGATAGTTTTGGCGATGCCTGCTGATGTCATCTTCTACTCAGTTACAACTAATCAGCATAAGTTGGGCACAAGTCCTGTTCAGTGTACCGGACCCCAGCTCAGGCGCTCAGCGAGTCCCTGAAATGGTCGAGAATATGGTCCTGGTCGGCCCGCGCATGCCGCAAACTCCCGCTTATTTGCCCTGACTGTGGAGACCAGTTGGAGACTTTTGGAGACGCCGACAGAAAAGCATGGATCCTCCTCACGGTTCTCAGTGAGCAGCTGAAAGCACTCATGAGCAGCCCAGTCCTCGCGGTGCAGCAGGAGATGCGCCTGCATCCAGACTGTTAGGTTGTGCATGACGCTGCTGCCTGATCCCACCTTTAAACCAAAGGACAGATCAGATACGAGTACCTCCACCAGAGCGCTCCGTTGGGTCCATGATCGATGGCCACAGTCCCTAGCAACAGATTCTAAACGTGACGTCAGAAAATGAGGATTTGAGAGACTTTTATCTTTGATGTTTTTTCATTTATACACTTTCTTTTTCTCACCCACTGAGTTTTCTTTCATTTAACAAACATCTGTTAACGATGGCAAATGCAGTAAAGGTGTAACATAACAAGTGTTTAGGACAGCCGTGTTCGAGTTAGCAGCGCCTCGCCTGGACAACAGAGAGCAGACGCACGCAGCACGGGGCGTGGCTGAAAGCCGGCGTTTAAGTCGGACACATTCCCCTGCATGTGTAGCTCGCGGGTGACGATGAAGATAATTTTAATTCTGGTGCCCGTTAGCAGCTGAAACACATCCTCACGTGCTTGTGGATATCATATATTGTATATGGAGACATGACTGTAATAATAAGTAAAGGTTAGCAGCTGTAGCTTCAGTGTGCTCATAGGAAACGTGATGAAAGAACACAAATCACATTTCTCTTTATGGCCTATATAGTTGTCATCATCAACATAACATGATTTACAGAATACATGTGACCTACTAACATTTCATGTTCTACCACCGGATGTTTGGATCAAAATATGAACCAATCAGATCTTAGATCAGGTGAGAGCCAGGCGTTTCCCGTCATCATCTAGGGTTTGCAGCCGGTAGAGAGCAACTGCAGCGCCTTGCTCCAAAATCTGCGGCCGCCTTGATCTCACGAGGTTATCGTTGCCTACGTATGCATGACGTCAGAGCAAGTCGGCGTCAAGTCGGACACGAATCTAACCGGCATGCACTGCTCGCCGTTCACCGCTGGTCTAACCTGTGCAGAACCGGCTCATCTCGAACACGGTGAATAACTTCCCTTAGCTGGGACTGCTGCTCCAATGCATCATGGGATTTGTAGTTTTATCTCATCTGAACAATCTGAATGCATTTAAGGCCTAACAGATAATATACCTCAGGGTATGTGATGCTATGTGTGTGTCTGCGTTAAGGATGAGAAGGGTAAGAATTGCTTTTCTTACAAGGCTTCATTTAAAGTTTCATAGGAGGAAAAATAACAGAATTAAATTGCAGGTGTTGATTTGGTTTTTAACTATCCCACCATAACGGTCCTTCAGCAACAATGAGTGGCTGTGACTCATGTCTGCAATGACAAGACGGTGCTTTGTCACTAATGGTATGGAACGAGGATCGGCGGTCAGGGAGAGACTAACGAGAGAAGAGTGTTGAGAACAGAAAGGGTTGTGTTCTTCCTCCCTCCCCCGGTTCCTTCTCTGGAACCGGACACTACGTGTTTATACTGCAAAGCTGCCTTACCTACCAAATGCTTTGCTGTTTCTTATTTATTTCTAAAAGCTGAACGAGTGTGTGCAAAAGCATGAATGTTCCATGGAATGAATAAAGACATGAATTCTGATGAGCAAAAGTGTAGCTTCGTCCCAACGTGTTCGTCCTGCTGGCTGCATGGATGCTGCTGCTCTTTACCACAAGCTTGTGTCACTAAATATTCTGTGTGTTGACTTTGAATGAGTTAGCAATGAGCGCCCGGATACTAACTCCCCTCCATGCTTAAGATGACATTCATTTATTTGGAGATGATTTAGCGTGATCACATGTAAACAAGGATTTCTGACAAACAGAAAAGTCTGAAAGCAGAAGCTAAATGCTGGGGGATAACGGCTCTACATGTTTACTGTCAGCAGTGTGTGTTTTGAGGGCCACAACCAGCAGCCGGCAGAATCCCGGGAGACATCAGCAGCAAGCCCACAGGCCCGCCCGCAGCCTTCCACCCCCTAGCCGGCCGAGCCCGGGACCTAGTGACCCAGCGACTCGGGACCCAGGGGCGACCACCCCCGCCGGGGACCCAGCAGAGCCCAGGGACCTAGACCCCACCAGGCAGCCACCGGGATTGACCAGGCAGACGCCAAAAATCTTAAACCCCCAGACCCGGTTGCCACGGACACCCAGGCAGACCAAGGCAACACACCCCACACACCAGGTGTGGCAGGGGGAGGGGGGACAGAGATCTATATCATCAAGAGAAGTTCCAGGAGAGGGGAGGAGTCAAAGGCCCACCTGACATATACAGTCATACACAAACACAGTCACACGCTCCCTCCCTCATGCTCACACATGCACATACAACCCAAGACTTACAAAAACGCACGCCGGACACCCACTCATGCTCCCCATACACACCCTATTCACTCTGGTCTCGGTACTGCTGCACATGGGGTACAACCATCACCGGTAACCAGAGTTTGACCCTTTCTGCTGGGGTGCTGATGAGCAGGCTCCCCCGCCCAACGCTGAGCACAGCAACCCACCACCCCAGACCCCAACCAGACGGCCAGATCTCCCTCCTAGCCTCCAGCCCCAGGAAGCCCAGCAACAACAGAGGTGTGCTAAGTCTAGTAGTATTAAAGCTGCACTTTAACACTGCAGATGACACATCCTAATACAATGATCATTTAAAGCCATAACTGAACATATTAGGGAGCAGATAGTCAGAAACAACTCACAGGAACGTATTAGAGAGAAAGAAGGACACCTCTAAAGGGGTTTATGCTGTCCCACACTTTTGCAGTGACCTAGTTTGATTTCAGAGCGAGGGAGGGAGATGTTCCATAAACGCATCACAGCTCACTCTCTTATTTCCATGAAGATTTCTGCTGCAGCAGCCAAACATCAGGCCGTAACCTGTAATATCGCTGTGATGAAATGCTGCTTTAACTGGTGCGGGCTCCCAGTAAAGGGAACTACGCTGACTGATGAAAGATGGTCTGGACACGTATACCCTGGTGCCTGCAGAGAGCAGTGCGTTGTAATCAAGGTACATATTATTCACCTCTTCTTTAGTCAGATTCACAAAGCCCAAGTCCAACTGTGCAGCCGCTCGGTGCACAACCGACATGAAATAAGTCAAAACAAGCGTCTCATTAGTGGCACGTGTGCCTTCTGGTGTCCTAACACGCCATCACGTAGGAAACACCACGCGCTGCATAAGTGACAGGCTGTAGGACTGTCATTACATGATTATGTTGGTGTGTTTCACCAGTTTTACAATCCCAGCTTTTTATCCAGTTTCTGTTCATTATGGTTTATAAAGGAGTGGAACCAGTAAGCCACCAGTAAGAGGTCTCTTATCCCATGAAGGCAGAGCTGTGACACATTCTTTAGCACACATCGGTATTTATACAATGTTTGTTTACGGTTTATTTTGGAGTCTGTTACCGTCTCCCTCTCTCCAAAGTTGTAGCTGTGTGCTTCTCCAATCTGCTCGCCCCAGAAGGCGAGAACCCAGCTGTCTGATTGGCTAAGCCCGCATCAAGCTGCCTTCGTTGTTCCGGAACGTCTCTTTTTGGTTCTGATCAGCTGAGACCGGAGTAGAAATGCACAAAGTTTGACTTTTGAGCCTGAAAAACGTGATCCACTAAATGACTCAAGCTGAGTTTGAGGGTAATTATTAGCTGAGTGTGACTTCGCTCTATCAGAGAGAGACCGCTGGCATCTGGTCTAATAAAGGAGTCTGAGCAGCAGCATGACTTGTTATGCTAACATGTTAAATTTAGCTTCTGGAGCCTACGTCAGTGTAATAACAACAATAATAATAATAATAATAATAATAATAATAATAATAATAATAATAATAATAATAATAAAACTATTAACTGCATTAAAGTGAATATTGTTAACAATGTTATTTTGCCAAAAGACACATTATTCTGGACTAGTGTAAAAGGCGTGATGATGGCCATTATTTTAAGAAGGAAACTAGTTTCACGCACACACACACACACGCGCACGCACGCACGCACACACACACACACACACACACACACTCATTTGCCATTTGAGGTTGTTAAATCTCACTCGGGTTAATGGAGGCACTCTCTGCAGCTGGAAGTTAATTAGTTATAGATTTTTTGTGTTAAACAAATGAGAATTTCCATTTCTTCAAACGAGTTAAGCCGGCTGGCCGTGGTGTGAAGAACCGCGTTGGTGACTGCGTTTTCAAGTAACCCTGATCTGTTTTTAAAGCAGCTTTATTGTGGAAGGCTGATGTGGGAGGAAGGCTTTGGGTGCCAGGTCAGCAACAAACAGCAAACTAATGCCAGGATAGTCTGCAGCAACCAGCTCAACAAGGTGGTGACTGAGTGAGTGAATGTTTGGGAAGAAACACCAGTCCAACACAGAGGAGTCCGACCTTTCATGTTTGCATCCAAACACACATTGTGACCGCGCTTAGGAACAGGCAACAGTGCAAAGCTTCAAAGGACCAACCAGTTTCAGAGCAGGACTGCTTTCCCTCCATCTTGGCCTCTAAATCAGACGAGCTCTCCACAGCTAACACTTGACTCGCCATTAGCGTTGCACTAATCAGCCACTGCCCACTAACATCTACTCATTCCCTGGCTAAGGCTCACTGGAAGAGAAAGCCGGTGATGGGAATTGGCTTATATAACAAGCACATGGTTATTTCATCCATACTAGAGCGAGAACTATGACAGAATGATGAAGGAAGAAAGAAAGAGAGGCCAGTAAAGAGCCCCCCCCCCAAAAAGCGACTGACCTTTATAGAATAGCTGCTGATGCAACCGAGCCTCTAAGCTGGAGGAGAGTGCACGATATAGGCTGCCACTAACATTTCCAAACCAATTTAGAGCACTCATTTTCTGGGGACAGCGTGACACGATGATTAATGTAAGACTAAATATTGCTAAAGTCAAAGTAATAAATCAAAAGCAGCTAATAAATCACTTCATGTAGGTCAATAAACTATCACCTCTAACGGGGTTTTGGTGCTGGAGCCTCCATCTGAATATGGAAAGACAACACTTCATACAAACCTTAAAAAACAAAAACCGTTCAGTGTTTGGCAAGATATTTTACACATTGATTTTGTTATAATGATTTAAATTCACATGATTTACTCTTTTGTTTTCATAATTCTAAAAACTCCTACGGTCATGACCTTTGGGTAGTGACCGAAATAATAGGTTCATGGATATGAGCGGCTGAAAGGAGCTTCCTTCCCAGGGCTCTCCCGTAAGCCCTTCTACACAGCGTGCTGGTAAGTCAGCGTAGTATAACTGTAATGATGCGTCTCCTGAATGCATCA
>NC_091754.1:64062725-64065225 GCF_043380555.1 Nothobranchius furzeri
CTAGTAGTAGCACATCCAACATCAAAGAGAGTAAAGTTATCAGGAGAGGGAGAATGCTTAGGTGGTTAGCAGCAGTGTGCTAGCTGTAATATTTATAAATGTTTTGGTTCACAGAATCACTGAAAGGTAAAAAGTCCTAAACATATTTATTTTTACTTCACAGCTTTATTTCAGATCAACCAATATTTTATCACTTTTAGTCTAAAGTGACTGAAACGTGATCAGCAGCGGTTGAGAAAAGAATAAAAGCAGACAGGTCACGCTAAATAAACACTTGAGTTGCTAACTAACGTCTAAGCGTCACCAGCTCTCTACAGGTAACAGCTTCCACCTGTGCATGTGCCCAAAAGACAAATACCACAGATCGTGAACTGTGCAGTGCACTGAGGGCAAACAGCTCCGTCTGTGTTACCTTTCATAAAACAGGCATCACTTCTGACAAACGGCAGCCAGCGTTCGCCCGCCAGACACTTTGGCATTTCAGCATCTGTCACCAGGAATGTGCGCCACGAACACGCCGCACAACGGCATGGAAACTGAAAGCTAACAGAGAAGAAGACGGACGACAGAACATTACGCATGAAGTGCAGCGTTCTCTGTCGCCGTAAAGTCCCAGCTGTCTCTTTTAGTCGTTAAATCAGTCGCTCCGTGTCCACGCGTGTTTCTCAGCGGTGTCTAACAGCAGCTGCTGTAAATCTTCTCTAAAAGGTGGAGACAGACAACGCTCCATTAACTGTAGCGGCTGCTGGGCTCTGGTCTGCCGGTCGAGTCGGGTCAACCAGACCATTTGTGTTTACTACAGGAGCCAACAGAGGTAGAGGGGCAGCACCTGATGCTGCAGCGATCCACTGCTGGCATCCAGACAGTCATCACTTTTATTACCATGGCAACAGACAGACTCAGGTTACACCTGAAGTGCTGGAGCCAGACACCCTCGTCATTAAACCAGACTAGTACAGCAATGGGAGTGTAGGTAACCAGGTGACAAAGCCCCGCCCACTACGGAGCTCAGTTGCACCTTCACAGCAGAAACATCATTCAGACTTTAAAGCGGTCACAGCGCGTTGGACGTCACACGACTGAAGCGGTATTCTGATGGTTTTACAACATCCCTGTTGATATTTTATCATAAAACCTTTCCATGCATCTGTAAACGTTTTAGTGCATGTCCAGTCTACAGCTGATCTACCTGTCAGGTACACGAACATCTACTGTGACCGATGACCGAGCTAACGCTTAAACCAGAACAGGAGCCTTCATCCTGGTTCACACATCTCTTTATTATTCTAATGAAGTGTGCTGGACTCTGAAGTGGCAGGTGGTGATGCGTGCCCCTTGGTGTTAGCATTCATCTGCTAGCCTTTAGCAACATACATAGTAAACACACAGACAGCGAATCAGGATACGGACCACTGCAGGGTTTATTTGGGACGTGCCGCTTCCGCAGTCTTCTGCCAGAAGGCGGAGTCGTTGCTCCGCTAAGCTGGGATGCCGTTTCCCTGCAGAATCACCTGGTTGATTAGAGTAATCTAAGTACTACAGGTCAACTTCAGCGGCACTGAGGGGCACACATGCAGCTTTAGTCCGTCTGCAGCAGTAAGTTGGTTTCCTTTTATGAACTGATGAAGTGATTCATGACTCAAAGTTCCCCACAAAGTGTGGAGATGTCATGTGACGGCTCGTTATCCAGTTAGAAAAGAGCGTTGGCTGTGGATGCTGGGTTGTGCAGCTCCATGGGAACATTTACACTTCAGAAAAGTTTCTAACATCCAGCAAAAGTGAGGTGAAATCATTCATTCAGGAGGGCGAAACCCTCGGCCTAACAAACGTCTTCAGACCACTTCCTGGCCTGGATGCTGGCTCATAAATGATCTCCTTTACAGGTCTGGTTCTGGAACGCAGCGCTGTGTCTGCCGGCTCTGGCAACGTACATATCACCCAGATAAGGAAGCGGAATAGATTTTCCCATCTGACTTCCAGAGAGAAACTCAAAAAACACAAATGTGCACACATCGATCTGCGACTGCTTTCCCCGTGAGTAGGACGACCCGATAAGGCACTCGTCTTCACTCTGAGATGCTGCGTGTGTGACGGGGCTGCAGTAGGTGGGAGCGTAAGGTCACTGAGCCGTTCGTGAGGTCAGACACCAAGCATGCCTGCGTCAGCTGCTCTCCAACATGCCAGACGGTGGACATTTGGTTCCAGGTGAAACTTTAGAGGTACGCGAGTGTAAACAATTAGACAGAACAAGCCCCTCCTCTCTCCAGTATCAACGTTTAGGGAACTCCATCATAAAGAATGAGAGTCCGTTGGTGCGTGATGCTGAGGGAGCCGGACCAGGCGTTGGTGCGTGATGCTGAGGGAGCCGGACCAGGCGTTGGTGCGTGATGCTGAGGGAGCCGGACCAGGCGTTGGTGTGTGATGCTGAGGGAGCCGGACCAGGCGTTGGTGCGTGATGCTGAGGGAGCCGGACCAGGCGTTGGTGCGTGATGCTGAGGGA
>NC_091754.1:64070225-64083367 GCF_043380555.1 Nothobranchius furzeri
GCGTCATTTACCCAAACACAGCCATTCAGTCAAACATGGCAGATGAAGAGATAGAATTGCTCTCACTGATCGGACTTGTGTTAAGCATAATTCTGCGCACACGAAGACACATAAGAGACCTGGATGATGAAGCTCAATGGTTAAAGGAATCACGGAAGCGGTGTGAAGCGCTCCGTCGCGCGTCTAGACGGTACCGTAGGAGGCGGGCTGCCATGGTTCGCCCCATGCTACAGGAGCGAGCTATCTAGGTGTGCACAGCGTCCCCCGGTCCCCTCCTCCTCCCCCTCCCCCTTGTCCGGAACTCGACCTCACCAGTCTGAAGCAGCCACCTTGTCCGTAACAAGTCCGGACCTGGTACTAGGGGCTTCGTCCGGTAAAATTCCGGAACACGTTATCCGGATGTTTGTATTCCGACACAAAGGTCTTACGGACAGAGTCCGGAACATTTCCGTTTTTCATGGCCTGTCTGAAGGGGGCTTCTGAGTGGGTGGGACTCGATTCCCTCATCCAGACAGGCTAAATGGAGAGATCTGAAACTAGCTGCCCTAACACTCCCATTTATGTCTGCTCTTTATTTCAAAATCAAAAATGTCATCAACACTTGCCCACTAACTCCTGCTGAGATGGTTGGGTCACGCCAGATTCTGTTCAGACAAGCTTCCGTATCATTCCAGAATCCCGGGAGTGTTTGTGCAACCTGAAGCCGTTCCGTGTTTAGACTGGTTACGTTTATTTAGCTGAAGGATAAAAAACAACATAAGCCTTTCTGTAAATACGACCGTCTGGAACAATAAGCATGCGCCTATCCGACTGTACAACAAAAGGCTGGTCTGCAGGACCGCTGAAAGCATTCATATTCTGCTGAAGTCGTGTTTTCATGGCTTTGCTTCACCCTATCTAGGTCAGCTGAGGGAGACAGGATACAGGCAGAGCGGCTGTGGAGCATCGCACACGGTGTCCATCGCTTCCCACTTTGGTGTACATTTGTTGGGCTGCTGACAGCTGAAGTGAAGTAAGAGGGGTGGGGGGGTGAAGATCAGCGCTGGCAGATGGTAGATGTTGTGCCTCACTGGTTATTAGCAGATGTATAAAATATATCCGTATGCACATCAAACACTTGGAGTGGCGACTGCTTCGACGAGCGTTTGGCCTCTTGTCAGGGGAAGCAGGAGAGCGTGTGTGGTTGGTGGTGCTTTTTGTTTCATGTTGAGTTTGTGATGGAGAAGGGAGCGGCCATGTTGAGTTTGTGATGGAGAAGGGAGCGGCCATGTTGAGTTTGTGATGGAGAAGGGAGCGGCCATGTTGAGAGACAGATCAGGTGCCAGCTTTCAAACACCTTCGTCAAAGACCATGTGGAGGGGAGGCTGCTCCGTAGCTGAAGCCATAATTACACATTCATGCAGTCGTTCACAAACACACCACCTGCTTTACTTCCTCTCTTATCACACCCTCTGATATTTTCTCATCCCAAACCCAATTTGCTGATAGTCCTGGATGCATTTTCCCTCCTCCGTCCCTTCCCACTCCCTCTAGTCCATCTTCCTTATCGGATAGCAAACAAAGGTATGGTTCTGTGCATCCTGACGTGTAACACATTAAAGATGGAGGTGCAGGTGTGAGGGTGGCGTGGGGAGCTGGAGTGAATCAAACAAGCTGCAGGTAAAGGACGGAGGTAGTTTGAATCCACGTATTATAAAATACTCAAGAAGGAAATGTTCATGAAAAATGAAAACAAGTCCGAGAGGGCGAGCACATCACCTTAATGCTTCATTTGTAACTACGGTCGACTGATTTTGAGGGAGTTACAAAGTCTTAGCTTAATATGTGGTAAATGAATGAAATTATCACCATTTGTGTGTTTGCTAGGTTGAACTTTGCGGCCATATTGGCGTTGATTGATTCCAGATGTTGATCTTTTGTAGCCGTACATCTAGACTCATCTTCTCTAAGTTCAAATAAAATCCATCCAGAAGATGTTCTGCAAACAGCCAAACCGGGTCGGGACCACTGGTGCTACATGAGACGTGTTTGATGGGGATGGCACCGAGCTGCAGCTCCACATCTAAAACCGACACCGTCAGTTTCCACGATGGCTGCTCTGCTAGTCTCAGCTAACAGCTCACAGAGGACGTTTCTGTGCCAAAACACCCTTTTATCGTGTTTTCCATCTCAGAGTTAATTTACACGGCAGGGTGGAGATTCGATGTCAGCACCTGTGCCAGGAGAGCAATTATTAAAACCACATACTTTCCAGTATTTTGTATTTGAATGTGTGGAAGTTTGGTTGTACAACAACTTAGAATTAGCTTCATAATGATTGATTTACTAAATCGATCTATTCCAGTTGAAGCAGCACTTTGGATTTGCTGGGAAGGACTGTCCAAACCTCTTCTGAAGCGTAACTCACGGAGATGTCCGTCACGGAGTCATCACTTTAAATAAACATACAGAATGAAGTCACCCGCTCCAGTGGCCTCCTGCTCAGGGCCTCTGTAAGGACTGTGTCCTGCAGGCTTTAGACAACAATCTGCTTCCTGGTCCCTGAGATACTTTCAATGCTAAATGAACACAAACTCAGACAGAAGCAGGCAAAACTATTACAGCTTGTCCTCTGCCTTTACGGGGTTTGATAACAACACTTTTTTGTACTGTGGGAACATGAAAAAGCATTCAGCCCTCCCTCCTGGTGTGATGTAAGTCCGAGTCTCGTGGACATGACCGGACTCTGAGTCAGGAGAGGCCACCAGCAGCCACAGACTTCAGAATCACAGAAAACATCACCAAAGTGGCGCTGGTGAGGCCCGGCCCGCTTCGTCTGTGTCAGACCAGGACCCAGCAGCAGCAGCAGCAGCAGCAGGGGATCTCCTACTGTCGCTCTAAAGCAGGAGAGTATTTAACTCTATCTGTTTGTTGTCATCAGCGTTGCCCTGTGAGGACCTGCAGAGAGCGATACGTCAGCTTCAACACGTTTCCTTTCAAAGGACCTTGTGAAATCATGTATTTATCTATTAATTTAAAGCTAAAGGAGTCCAGAGAGAGACGGGGTTGATCGATGATTCTCCAGATTCGTCTGTTTCAGAGGAAAAGTCATCATTTCATAGGAACTTAAACTTACGCCCACAGAGACTCGCTGGCTGCAGAACGAGTCGTGTTTGTTTAAGCTGTCTGTTGTTTCCTCATCTTTGACTCATATTGATATAAACTTTTTCATTCCAGTCTGTTTTTGGGCAACGTGGTGACACAGCTGGAACCATTGTTGCCTCGCAGCAAGGAGGTTGCAGGTTGAAATCCCAGCTCGGGCCTGTTTGTTATCTGGGCACTCCGGCTTCCCCCCACAGACCAAAACATGCAAGCTAGATCTCCTGGAGACTCTGACCCGTCCCTAACTTCCATGTCTCGTACGTCTCTATCTGGCCCGTGGGTGGACCTGGAGCGGTGCGGGGAGTCACCAGCCTTCCTGCTGAGGACTCCAGCTCCACACAACCCTGAGGTTTAGAAGATGACGTAGTTTATGTTGGTGTTTCACCACTTTGATGTAAATATTTTATATTGCACAACAGTTTGTCTGACTTGTTAAATATATCAGGATTGGATTCACAGAGATTCCAAGTTTTCAGCCAACAGCTCATTTCTCTTTAGGAATCATTAAATCGTAATTTTTACCTTTCAAACGCTGTCATCTCTGGCATTTCGTTGTTTTATTTCTTTTCTATTCCTTGTCTGCTACAAAACTGCACCAGAATGAATGCATTAGGAATAAAAACCAGGTTTGTCTCAGAGACAAGTGCCGTTCATCGTTGCATTTAGACAAGGTTTGTGCTGAGTGGACGAACAAACATACACTCCTCTGAAAGCGGTTGGGCTGGAGTGGAAATGACCGACATCTGAAAAGAAACTAGAAGACCTCCAGAAAGCCCACACCTCGGTGTGTCTGTTCCCTTGAAGGAGGATGTAAAGATCCAGACTTTTACTTCATTCTGGAAGCTACGATGGAAGTCCGTCTGCATCAGAAGTGTGCATGGTGTAAAGAATCAAGGAGAAGTGTTTTAATTATGTTTTGTGTTTTAATGTTTTTGGGGCAGCAAAAATAAAAATTTATTTATAGTTTAGCATCAAAGTTATGCAGATGTGTGCTACTTGCCAGGTGGGTAGAACCAGGCCAGCAGCACGCTTGTGGCGGACCATTTCAGACTCATATCAACGCGGTTGTCTCAAACATCTGTTTATCTCCAGCCAGCTCCACGAAGGCTCAGAACGTCAGCACCAGAACCAAACTGATGTAAACATCCCACCAGAAAACATGCCCTCTCACTATTCTTTAAACGTCTGAGTGATCGTGCCTCTCTTAACCGATCCTCGCCCTTCACGGGTTCTCCTTCCAAAAACACCAGATCAGTAACTCCATTGTGTTATAAATGCTAGTGCATGTAAAGAAATGCTAAATCTGAATGTTTTAGCTCCGCCCCCGATATCTGCATGGCATACTGTACTCTGAAGCACACCCGTGTGATAAGAAGTATCGGACCATGTGACTGACAGGTGTTTTGCTGCCCAGGTGGATCCTTTTACAGTGACTGCTGCAACAGTAACTATTGCTGAAGGTCTCACTTGCTTTCAGTTTCAGGTTTTGCCTCAAAGGTGCAACCGACATGGAAACCAGAGAGCGGTCTGGGTGCTCAATCAGCAATCCTGAAGCTGGTAGAAGAGAGAAAATCAATCAGAGCCCCAGCACACGCATGGGTCACAGCCAGTAGGAACCTTCTGGACTGTCTTGTGGAAGAACTCAACCTGTGGTGGCCCAGATGATCAAAGACATTGCCCCACCCCTCCACATAAGAAGAAGCAAAATCCTCAAGCCTGTTGTAAACTTGTCCATCTGCGTCGGTGCGGAGACACGCAACGCCATCATGCGTCGGTGCGGAGACACGCAACGCCATCATGCGTCAGTGCGGAGACACGCAACACCATCATGCGTCGGTGCGGAGACACGCAACGCCATCATGCGTCTGTGCGGAGACACGCAACGCCATCATGCGTCTGTGCGGAGACACGCAACACCATCATGCGTCTGTGCGGAGACACGCAACACCATCATGCGTCTGTGCGGAGACACGCAACACCATCATGCATCGGTGCGGAGACACGCAACACCATCATGCGTCTGTGCGGAGACACGCAACACCATCATGCGTCTGTGCGGAGACACGCAACACCATCATGCGTCTGTGCGGAGACACGCAACACCATCATGCGTCTGTGCGGAGACACGCAACGCCATCATGTGTCGGTGCGGAGACACGCAACACCATCATGCGTCGGTGCGGAGACACGCAACGCCATCATGCGTCGGTGCGGAGACACGCAACACCATCATGCGTCGGTGCGGAGACACGCAACACCATCATGCGTCGGTGCGGAGACACGCAACACCATCATGCGTCGGTGCGGAGACACGCAACACCATCATGCGTCTGTGCGGAGACACGCAACACCATCATGCGTCGGTGCGGAGACACGCAACACCATCATGCGTCGGTGCGGAGACACGCAACACCATCATGCGTCGGTGCGGAGACACGCAACACCATCATGCGTCGGTGCGGAGACACGCAACACCATCATGCGTCGGTGCGGAGACACGCAACACCATCATGCATCGGTGCAAGGACTCTCCGACAGGCTCCCAGAGGGAGGCGGAGACATGCCCGACATGTTAAACATCCGTGTTTCATATGTTTAAATCAGGCGTCGGTCTCAAGAAGGAAGTGACGAGCCGCCAAATTAAAATGAGACATCAGTGGAGAAATGTCTGCATCTGTTTCCAGATGTTTGCATCTGTGTCAGAACACGACTTAGACAACAGCTCCGAACGCACACACTCTACGGGAGTCAGCCAAAACATTGCATCTGCTTTCTTCTTATGTGCTGGGTGGTGATGGAACCAGCAGTCGTCTGCAGTGGCGGTTCTACATGGAATTACTCCCTGGGCGAGGCCCCCTTTGAGCGCCCCCCCAACCGCCCCCACCCCCACCACCCCACCTGCACGAACACACGCATGTTTTCTACAAACAGGGATGTTTTATTAGAACGACTATTGAACATTCATTTTTCTAAGTTGCACATATTTACATTAATTACTATGAAGTTGTCAGAATGTAAGGCAATATACATTATATACTGTATCAAAATATATAGAATCAAATATACAAAAACAACTAAACTAACTAAATATTAAGAATATATGAACATAATATATAATAAATATTCTAAATAGCAAAAATATTTCACACATAACAAACTAAAGATAATCACTACAGCATTGCACTTAGAATAGAAAGCACAAACTAAAATTAAAACCTAACTTTGATGCAACGTCATCAATAATGTCATCATATGAAATCTGCTCCCCTACTGAGTGATTGATACTAATCAGAGCCAGGTTAGTGAGCCGCCCCTGAAACATAGGTGACCTCAGGTATGACTTGATCAAGTTTTGAAAAGCTCCTCTCAGCTTGAGCCACAGTGACTGGCAGAGCAGTCCAAAAGTTGGGGTAGATCTCCAATAGATCTCATGATCCATAATATTTTAGAATTGCCCCTGAAATTGTAATTTAAACTGACATAAAAAAAATGTAGACTACCAAAAATGCCACCTTTTACAGAACAAACCAGGTAAAAAATAATCAGTGCAGCCATCTGCAATAAATAAACAGGATAGTTAGTGGTGACTGGGGAGTTTTCTTCTGCTTGTAGAGTTGTTTTATTTATTATTATGTGAACTTGATCAACATGTGTTTGTTGTTGTTCAGGCAGGCCACAGGCTGCAGTGAGCATTTAACAAATCCTAGTTTGAATCAGTAAAAAACGATTCAAGGAATTTATTCAAACCATTTGAATATTCGTTTCAATATTTCAGCCCTATTAGCTCTGTTAGCAACTAGTTGACCGAATTTAACCGTTAAAATCCCAGTTAACTGGTTCAAAAAATTGAAAACATTCATCATGAGAGCGTACATACCTTTATTTTTCTCCTCTTTTTTTTCTTTTTTATTCCTGAATCGGGCACCTGGTGGTTTTAGCCTTTTTATGTTCATCTCTTCTGTTTGGCTCCTGACTCGATAAGTTTCCTTCAGTAAGGACTAAACAATTTGACCTTGATGGGGGTGTGACCACAAAATCGTTTTGTTTTTCCTTTTTTTATTCGGCCATTTCACACTATTCAGAGAAACCTGAAAGAATGATAGGCCTGTGTTTATGATATTATGAATGAAATGTGGAAGAACATCAAGATGTGATCAACTTTAGCCATGTTGATACAGTTGATTCAGCCCCTACCCTCTCATTTCATTTGGACCCACCCAGAGGTGAATTCCCCCGCCGCACCCCTCCCCTTCCTCTTCTTCATACACACACGGTGCACGGAGCGTCTGCAGCTGCAGGGGGCGCCAACTTGCAGTTTCCAATCCAGACACTGTCATATGACAGATAATAGAAAACCTCGGTGCGGCGCAGATTTCCTTTTTTTTTTTTTTACTCAGCGCTTGTGCGCCCCTTTTGTGTCATGAAAAAATGCCGCCCCGGGCAACTGCCCTGTCTGCCCGTGCCTAAAACCGCTACTGGTCGTCTGTTCAGGAGCGCTGCCGGTGCTGCAGCCCTCCTCCCCTATGAGCTGTGTATGTGTGTGTGTGTGTGCGTGTGTGTGTGCGTGTGTGTGTGTGCGTGTGTGTGTGTGCGTGTGTGTGTGTGTGTGTGTGCGTGTGTGTGTGTGTGTGTGTGTGTGTGTGTGTGTGTGTGTGTGTGTGTGTGTGCTGAAGGAACAGTGGTCTGGTGTTTGCACGGTGGTGTGTGGGCACTCTCCATGAGACTCGACAGGTAAGGGTGTACCGTATTGAGGAGCAGGGAGGAAATCGTCTTGTTCATTTAACAGGAAGTGCGTCACTGGAGCAAGGCAGCAAGGAGGTTGGCATTGGAGGACCGCTGACTCCCGGTTGTTTGAAACAACTCTTCTTCTGTTATAATGGTGCACAGTGATATTTTCTTGTGCATGCAGACTGTGGTGTGTTGGGCAGGGGCATGCCATGAGGCCCTGGTGGCCTCCCTCCTGTTTTCTATTTCTGATAATAAACAAACGGCTTTCATGCTGGCTGTGAGAATAAAGAGTTAGTTATTGAGGAAGACTTTGTCTTGGCTCATTAGCGTGCTCCTATTATTGCTAAAAGGTGTTAATAGCTGAATGTGGGGCGCGGCGTGGCATCGAGCTCAGCCTGGAAGGACTTTAACGGTTTCCTTCACACATCAGTAAACCTCTTCTTGACCTTTAGCACTAATTGAAACCATCATCTCCATCTGTGAAACGAGGGCCAAGGAGGTGAAAACGCTGCATGTGAAGCACCTGGTAACCCTGTCCACATGCTGATCAACACTTAATACGTTATTAGTCTTTGACTCCGTCACTAACAGGTCAGACCAGTTCACACCCTCTTGGAGTGAGCTGAAGATCCCCTGGTCTCCCACTAATGACCAGTAAATAGCCCGGCAGCTGTCCATCGCTCTTTGACATTCATTCCTTCACTCACTGTGAAGCTAACTTCTGACATTTTGTACAAAGAATCATCTCGTTTAACAGCAAACCCTCCGGCCCCGTCACTCCCGTACCTTCGGCTTCAACGTTAAATGTCAGGAGGAGCCTTCAGGGAAGGAAGCGCCGCTTGCATGCCAAAGACACAATAGCTATATACCCGTTACAATGCCACAGTAAACTGGTGCACCCTGCTCCCTCCGGGCTTCTGAAAATGCAATTAAATGCTGAGATGATATTAACGCACACCGAGGTAGTTTAGTGTCATCGCAGCGCTGCCTGCAGTCAGAGGATTTGAATACGCATCCGAGCCTTTCGCAAGCAGCCAGAAAATTAGAATAAAATGGAAACAAAAGGAGTGCAAGAGTCATAGGAGACAGTAACGACTACATGAGAAGATTAAAAATGAAAAAAATACTAATTAAAAGTCCCCCCCCCCCCCCCCCCCCCCCCCACACACTTGCAAGAGAGCTCTGGTGTTTTAAGGCCCTTCATCATATTTATCTGATAAGCAGGACATTTCAGACCCAAGTAGGACACACTGGGGTCCAGTTGCGGTGACCTCTGACATGAAAAGTACTTTCTACCCTGAGGTTTAGACCATCAGTCTGCTCAGGAAAATGAAATCTACCAACAGAAATACATTAGACATCAGGAACTATTATGAAAACATTCCAGGATGTTGTGATGATCTCTTCTGTTGCTGCGAGACACAACGGCTGTTTGAATGTTGGTGAGGGATGAAGCTGCAGGCAGTAACATGCAGCTTCATCCCTACTAGAAGAAAGACACTTGATTCATTTATAGTTATTAAGTCATATATATATATATATATATATATATATATATATATACGACATAGTGCTAGTGTGCATGCACTGCTGTCTCTCTTGGGAAATGAGGTACCGAACGCTAGTGAGTGGCAAAAGGTACGGGAACAAGGCCCTGTTTCATATCCCGTGAATCGGTCGTTGGTCGGTACCACGGGATTCGGTCATTGCTTTAAAAAGAACAGAACACGATGCACATCCCTACACCTTAATAAAGAACTTTTTGAAATGCCTCCACATAGAAACGTTCTCCCCATTTCTTCTGGCTGTTTGTGGAACATCTTCTTTGGAGCTAAAGTTGTGAATGAAGAGGCGTTTCCATGGAAACGGTTTGCTTCTCCTGATTCTGACTTTTCTAACAGTTCAGTTGGCGAGCTAACCTCTGTTCCTGGTCTTCAGCTCCTCATTAAGCCTGGTTGTCTCTGTGCTGTGGACCAGCTCAGACTTCAAACTGAGGTTATTTCCCTCTTCAAGCTGCTTTTGGACTTTCTGCAGCTCCTGAACCAACTTCAGGTCTGACTCGACCTTCCCAGCGTTGCATTTGTCCATCGCCTCTCTGAGTTCAGAGTTCCTCTGGTTCACACCCCGGACCTCCTGAGGATCATGACTTTATCCAGTTCAGCCTCCTGAACCAGTCTCAGCTGATTTTCTTCATTAAAACTAGTTTCTAGTTTCTTACAGAGAACACTTTTCCTTCCAGCTGGAGTTTTAAGACCTCCAGCTGCTCAGAAAGCTTCTCCTCTGCCTCTGTTTCACTAAACTTAAACATATCTAACTTATCCATGAGGTACATGTTCAGTTTCTTCAGATCTCCAATTATTTTCATGAAGTCCTCATGAACTAAATTTTTGTTCAGACGGTTTCTCTGTTCCTGCATTTGTAGTTCAGTTGCTTAAAGCTGCCGGTGCGCTGAGCGCCGCGTGCAGATCAGTTAAAACGCCCAGAAGAAGCGTTCCTGCTGGCAGCTGCTGCAGGGACCAGAGAAGATCTCTGATGATTTACAGAACAAATGTACAGGTCACAGAATCAGGGCCAATTATCAACAGCGTGCAATTCATGGTCTTCAGGACTACTTTTTTATTTTGGCAAGAAAATGCAAGTCGGTCATAATGTCTGACGATTTAAAGGTTTTTGTTGGACAACATTAAAACACGAAGGTGATGTCCGACATGTTTTTGTAAACACTGCTAATGCATCCCACAACATCTGTGCATAACCCTTGATTACCATTGATCTGCAGTTGAATATACTGACTGGGTTAGGGTTTTCTGTTGGGTCAGAACAAAGCTGGTTTACTGGGAAGTGACTCATCACTGCTATAGAGGAACTTGCTGGATCAATGAAAGCTTTTAAATCATTTTAAGGAGAGCGTCTATTTGTTTTATGTTTATGTTTATTTATTTGATGGAACCACTGAGGACCTAACTGGTAAACCAACACAAATGCTCGAACCTGTAGTGGAGCTATAGTGAATTCAACGTGCACTCCTGTAAAACCTTATCTGTATCTTATCATCACCTGCTACTGGAGAGGCTGAGAGACTGGGTAGGCCTATCAGGATCTGCTCTGGAGTGGTTCTCCTCTTATCTCTCTGAGCACTCCTTTTCTGTGGCCGTCTCCAAGTTTAGGTCCTCCACCACCTCTCTTACCCATGGTGTCCCACAAGGCTCTGTGCTGGGGCCTCTGCTCTTCCTCCTCTATCTGCTTCCTCTTCAGCACATCCTGAGCTCCTTCAAAGGAATCTCCTACCCTCTTTATGCAGATGACATCCAAATGTACGTCTCCTTTAAGCCCCATGAGATGTCTAAGCTGCAGCTGTTACACACCTGCTTAGACTCTATCAAAACCTGGATGGTGGGAGCTTTCTTCAGCTGAATGAAGATAAGACTGAGATCCTCATCTGTGCCCCAGACAAGCTGGTTCCCAAAGTCAGAGACTCTCTTGGTCAGCTTGCTTCCCACACCAAACCTTCCGTCAGGAATCTTGGCGTGACCTTTGACCCAGCTCTCACCCTGGATTCTCATGTCAGTTCTCTTGTTGGCTCTTCCTTCTTCCATCTCAGGAACGTTGCTAAGCTGAGTCCCATTCTGTCCCGCTCTGAACTTGAGACAGTTCTCCACACCTTCATCTCCTCACGCTTAGACTACTGTAACTCTCTTTTCACGTGTCTGAGCAGAACCTCCCTGAACCGTCTACAGGTGGTTCAGAACGCCTGTGCTCGGCTTCTGACCAAGTCCTCCAAACACACCCACATCACCCCGCTTCTCCTCCAGCTTCACTGGCTGCCAGTCAACTTCAGGGTTCATTTCAAGATCCTGGTTCTGGTCTATAGGGCCTTACATGGACAAGCACCATCTTACATTGGTGATCTTCTTAGTCCCTACACCCCCAGCAGGTCCCTGAGGTCCAGTGATCAAAGCCTACTGGTTGTGCAGCACCAGGCTAAAGGTCAAAGGTGACAGATCATCTGCTGCTGTGGCCCCCAGACTCTGGAGCTCTCTCCCCCTGAGCCTGAGATCAGTGGACTCAGTGGTCTCCTTTAAAAAGCAGCTGAAGACTCACCTGTTCAAGCTGGCTTTTGTATGACCTTCTTCACCTCTCTCTCTTTATTCTGCTCTCCCCACCTATTCCACCTTCCTCAGGATCCACTGGTTTCCCTCTTTCCTGTTCACTCTCTCTCTTTCTTAACATTTTTAATCACTATTATCTATTTTTTTGCTCATTTTAAATATATTTCAATCATTTTCTAAATGCTTTGTTATATTTTTACATTTTTTGTTTTTGTGAAGCGCCTCGTGGTTTTTATCTTGAGAGGCGCTGTAGAAATGGTGCTTTCTTCTTCTAAGATGTAGTACTGATCCAAACTCAGGCTCTTCTCTCTCTCTCTCTCTCTCTCTCTCTCTCTCTCTCTCTCTCTCTCTCTCTCTCTCTCTCTCTCTCTCTCTCTCTGTCTTTCTCACAAACACACACACACACACACACACACACACACACACACACACACTCATTTCTAATGAAAAATTAACGAGTCAGGCAATCCAGCAGGAGATCAAATGAAACTGGCCTTTGTCAGTGCGCGTGTGTGTGTGTGTGTGTGTGTGTGTGTGGTGTGTGTGTGTGTGTGTGTGTGTGTGTGTGTGTGTGAGGGGGGGTGAATTATTTACCGTCTCAAAGCCCCCACAGTGCCACCACTGTGCTGCAGAGAGCCTTGGGCAACACTCCCCCATGTCTACAAATGTTCTCTCACACAAATGTTTCTAGTGGAGGCAGAAGAGAGTAACTCCTGAATTCCTTCTTCTGTTAGCCTGAGCTCAGGTAAACAATCATTGTTGACAATATTTTAGAGGATTTTTTACATTTACTGTATTCTCCAGCTAGCAGGGTTGCAGCATGATCGAATTCTGTCATTCCTATCATCGTAGTTCATTTGCCTTTCCTCTCTGGACTCAGCAGAAGACTGAACTCCTGAAGCAAAGGGAGGGAGGAGGAGTACAAAATGAAGGGGTGGGGAGGAGAAGAGGCGACCTAGCATGTTTTCTTCCAGGCCTTTGATGTGCTGGGAGACTGGGGAGAAGAGAATGGATGAGGGGATGGAGAGGACGGTGCTGTGGGCTAGGTGTGCATCCAGAAGCTCAGATGGTTTCATTTCTTGTCAGTGTGGGTTCTCTCCCAGCAAATTGGCCTGAGCGATTAAAAGTCAGTGAGGTGAGTGAGAGGAACAGGGAAACTCTGTA
>NC_091754.1:64088567-64103567 GCF_043380555.1 Nothobranchius furzeri
CTAAGGAAGGGTTGTTCACTTTTTACAAAGCAGTTCATACGTGGAAGAAGAACCCCCAGAATTATTTAGTGTCTCTAATGCAGCTCAAGCCTACCACCGTTGCATCCATCTCTTGATAAAGTGTCACGCTGTGATGTATAGAGGAGTTATTTATGCACACCCTGCAGAGAGGATAGATCAATAGCTCCAAGGGGCTGTCTTCCAGCTTTTTGGTTCTGATGGATAGCTGATGTAGCTGGTAAAGGTGGCTACTCAGTGTGAAATTAATTCAGGACCTGAGACGACTGCTGGTTGGGAGGTCCGATAAAGGCCAAAGGAGAAGCAGAACATCAGAGGAAATAACCAGAAGTTAGAAAAGTCAGAGAAATGAAAGAGGAGGTATCTCATAGCTGCAGCATAATGGAAAGCTTTCACATGATAGCCCTAAAGCCCCAGATGTATTACACTGTTGAGAAACCCGATACCGGAACATGATAGTGATATTATTGCTTTTCTCAGAAACGACTGGAGACTTACTGACTTCCTTTTTGTACAACTCGATGCCATCTCCTGATTTGATTTCCATGGTGTTCTTCCAGATTGTTAAATAAGAACGCCATGCTCCAGGTGGACGCTCTGTCTCTCTCTCGTTTAATTTGTTCTGCCGAGCAGTGTCTTTCATGGTGATTTATTACTGAAGTTGGTTTCCTGATGAATAATATTGTAAAGAAAGCTGATCAGAGGAGGAAACACTGGCTGATGATGCATCACAGCCTGAAGTCGCCTGGCCGAATGTCACAACACCATTATCATACGGTATTGATCCCAGTAAGAGCGATCCATTTAGAGTCACAACAGGACGGACGTGTGGCTGCTGCACCTCGGCTCTGTTAGGAGGTGTTTCTAAAGTGTGCCTTCACCTGCTGGCAGGTGGAGAGGCACATATATAATTATTATAAAACACTTACAGAACATTTTCAACCGCTTCTTTTAATTCACTCAAACTACAGAAGGAAACATGCGTTCTGACACAGAAACATGAACGCTGGGGTGCTTAGATGCCACATTATGAAGCGTGCCTCTGTTGGGTTTAACTTTAAACATTGGGTGCTATGAAACTCCACTCGGCTGCAGCAGAAGAACCGCGTGTGAAAGTCATGCGGTGCGGGGAGATGTTAATTATGTTGGGAGTTAGTCGGACTCACTTTGCGGTTAATAACAGTCGACCATCTAAATGCTGTGGTCTGGACATCTGGCTCCATCAAAAGCTTGCATTCAGCATCTCTGCAGCTACACTTGTTCCTCTGAGGCGTACAATAATGATCCTACTTATTTATACTCTGTTCTCAATCACAGAGATCTCAGCAGCCATTAGCTGTCAGCGCTGCATTAGTGTTAACATCACAGCCTCTAACTTCTCATCCTCAGCCTTGTCTTCCTCCGTCTCCCTCTGTGCACTCACAGCCAATCACAGAGCAAATACCAGCTGAAAGCTGCACAGTAATCAAACTCTGCTTTGGGTCAGAACGTCCATCTAGGACGGTCATGTGTTCTTTTCCTTCCTTGTGTGGCTATAACACACAAAAAGATAAGCGTCTCATTTTAATGAGCATTCCTTTCAAAGGGAATGGAAGGGACACAGTGTGCTAAAGCTAAGCTTGTGAATAGCCAGTGACAGTTTCTGTTTGTGTAGCAGCAATGAGCAGCTAATGAAAACTGATGTCGGGCATATTAAAACTCTAAGAAGTGCAGCAGCCGACTCGGGCACGCGGAGAGCTGCATCCTCTTTGCATCAAGGGCTGAAACCTGGAGGTTCTCATCATGCCTCCCCTCCGTTTACCCCTTTCACCCCAAGGCCCTCCACCTCCCAGACACCGATAACACACACACACCCAATACCCTTTTAAAGAAGCTCCTTTAAAATCCACAGCTACAGACGGAGAGGAGGGAGGTGAGAGCGTGAAGATCCTCTCAAATAATTAAGGAGTGAAGTATGCATTACAGATAATGAGTTTCCAGCATCACTGGCTACACAGTATTCCCCCGTCTTATCACCTGCTGCTGTCACTCACTAATGAAGTTGCTATTTCCAATTACTGCTCCCAATTAGGATCATTATTAGGCCTGGGTTGTTATTGTGGCTGGTTCTGAGGCTGGGAGAGCAGAGCCGGAGCCCACACTACATCACGGCCTCGCTAGAAGAATTATACAAACATTGTAGGACATTCAACTCCTATAGAAGACTTCCAGGGAACTTTTCAGAGGGATGGAAGCATGGGCGTCACACCTGTGGGGGATTCAACACCCTCACTGTTCCAGCTGTTTGCTCACCTCCACACCAGTCTGGTTTCTTTACGTCGCACTCACTCTGTTTGCCTCATCTCCTTCTTCACCTCCCACTTCTGACAGCCGATGTCGGGTTCAAGGAGAGCAGGAGAGGGAGGGACGGAAGAGCTCGACTGAATTCATAGTTTTACATCTTGACATTAGCTGTACAAAGTCTGAGTTTGATAAAGTGAAGAACAATTTGCAGAGGTTTATAACAGGCGCGGCGCCAGGTTTTCATTTTTGGGTGGGCCACGGTAATTTTAGATGGACCTTAATAAGCAGTGACTTAAGTGAAGCAGGCAGGTCGCGCTAGAACATTTTGTTTAAAAAGACGTCATAAATGTGTTCCCCCGTCATTTTTATTTCTAAAATATGAAGTAAAAACTCACAATTTAATTTTCATTCATTTGTCATTAATATGTAGTCTACACCCGTGCGTTAAGTGGACCATCTTCCAGTGAAAGCAAAGCATCCAGCCCACCTCTCCAAATGCGTAAAATGTGCATCAGCCACTAGTTAGGCGCGCCGCGCGCACCATCAGCTGATCGGCCCAGACAAGAGCAGAGCAACTAGAGAGAGAATAGAGGATGATTGTGTCTGGATGTGGATGGAGATTACATTTTACAGCAGCCTGATCATCATTTAAATACGTAAACCATCACCTGTCTTCTAGTCCACGCTATCAGCATTGTTTTAATTGGTGTGTGTGTGTGTGTGTGTGTGTGTGTGTGTGTGTGTGTGTGTGTGTGTCCGTCCAGTAACACATTAATGTTACAATTAAACAGTTACACTTCATGTAGGCTAGGAACGTTTCACCTGCCGTGGCCCGACCGCTTCTGCTCCACATGAACTTTGTGCGTAATCAAATGTCTCTACAGGAGCTTTCTGAGCTGCTATTCTGCCTCAGACTGGATGCGTCATGCATCTCCATATTAGAGACAGGAACAAGCGCTGTTCAGCCAAAGTTTCATAATCAGAGAACATTTTTCCAAGTGACACGTCCCTCAGAGAGACCGGGTTTCCACACCGCTTCAGTGGGAGCAAATCTTATCGCATGCGCCGTGGTTCTGCACTGCGCTGTGAACCCCTCTACAGATCTTCAGCTCACTGTCCACCGTGGGCGCTCCGAGCCGCGCTGAGCACAGTGTCCAGTATAAAGCTCTGATGTTCTGATGGGAATCATTTCTTGATTGATTTAGTTACCTCCGCGATGTGCGTAACGATTAAAATGCCAGCTCGTCTGTGTGGCATCAGTGTGCGTCGGGGCAATTCTTTCATAACAACATCCTTGAGTTTATCCATCAAAATAAAAGTCTAATGGAAATATCTGTAACCTGCCATTTAACTGTTTTGTCTTCTTGTGAAGATTGTTGCAAAGAGAAACAACTAAACCTGATTAACCCCAGAGCCACGCGCACTGCGCTGTACTTCTGACTGTAAATGAGGGGAAATGATTTAATCGGATCCTCTTCTCTTCAACATGGTTTAATGTAAAGTTTCATTCAGTACAAACTTTAGTTACACCGATCTAACGAGACAGAGCCTGGATTTGTATTCTGAACTGTTTAAACATGTTTAAAACGGAGACGTGCGTGACGTGTCTAAAATTCACACCTGCTCCGCTATTATGGAAATTAAACTAACAAGATGAATAACATGAACTTATTTTAGGCACAGACAACATCCCCCACACGTTAGAAAAGCTTGCAACGCGCCTGGCTGGAAGCATAAATCTAACAAGTGTAATACAATGCAGGAAGCATGAGCAGGAAGCATGAGCAGGTAGTGAGCAGGCCCCGGACCGCTCTGCGGACATCGTTTGCTATCAGCTGTTTTCTTTCTGCATCTGTTAAAGGCACGAGAGTAGGTCCGAACGGATCTGCAGGCTCCGACCATGACTGGCTACAGCAATGTGACACCAGCTTCTCCTGTTTAGGCGAGGAACGACTACGTAAGGAATGCAAGACTGCACACGTTCATGAAGTCACCACACGATGTCCCGTAAAGCCTAAAAGTTCCTTTCCTCAGTCCAAACGCGACATCTCATCATACGTTTTAATGAGGATCTCCGTGTAAAAGAGATACTTTCAGTTGTATGTAATAAGAAATAAGACCATGTGGGGCGATGGTGGCAGAGGAGTTCGGTGCCTTAACCGGAGGATGGTGGGATCATGTCTGCTCAGTCTGTTGCAGTTGTTGTGTCCTTGGGCAAGGCACTTACCCTCCTTGCCTGCTGCTGCTGGTCGGAGGAACTGGTGCTGCTGGTGGTCGGCCGCTCGCCTCTGTCAGTGAGCCCCGGCGCAGCTGTGGTTAGTATGTAGCTCATCACCACCAGTGTGGGAACACACATGTGTATGGGTGAATGACTGGATGTGTTGTAAAGCACCTTGGGGGGTTGTAAAACCCCAGAAGACACTACATCAATTTTAAGTTATTTACCATTCAATATTAGGCAGGAGCAATCGATGAAATATTTCTATTTAGCACAATCGGTGTCGTCGTCAAGGTGGACTAACTTATCTCAAACGCTTTGGTGTAAAAACAAAGATTAGCCAACAAAAAGAAAGTTAAGCACTCAGAAATGTGAACGAGGTTGTTATAAATGTTTTCTGTGTGGCGGCTCTAATCATTACAGATGCATCTTTGAACAACAGTATGGAGACATAAAGATGGGTTCCAGCGAGATCCATGGCTCGTCTAAGCAGGTGACTGCTGTTGAACTTGACTCGGTGCTGTTGGCTGTCGGCTGGCTGAAGCACACCCATCACAGACTGTAACCTGACCATGCTAGAGAGCAGGACCTTCACCAGAATGGTGGTTAAAGGCTTAAGGAAAAGCATAGAAATACATTTTACTGGGGATGTTTAGGATGGCAGTGCCCTTTAGCTGTGGCCTTCCTCAGACAAGCAATTAGCTCGTCAGTTTGGTCGTAATAAAACTTTATTTTTCCAGCAGTAACGCTGCAGCTGCACAGTGTGAATATTTGCAGACTAAGTCTAGAAAAAAGCTGCTGCAACAGTTTTAATAATTAGTGGCAGATTTTCACTTCAGCCGTGTCCCTGTTAGAACTAGCCGTTAGCTCTTCAGCCTTTTCAAAATGAAACAGCACTTAATGATAACAACGGAGTACAGATAATCCATCAGGGCTTTACTGGTGGGGGTTAGCGTTAGCTGTCCTGGGCTAGTCTGACAGAGGAACGGTAGCCACGTTGCACCATCGGCCCCTCTGACCAGCTTTCACACACAGACAAGGAAGTCATGTCCAAGGACACAACAGCACATTGACTGGGATGGAGTTGTGTTTGAACACGGCCCACGGCCATGACACCCCTTCAACAAGCTAATGTGCTATTAGCCTTTCATGTAAATATGAGGATGCTGGGTTCGTTTGAATGGACAGACGTTTCAGAGTTCTTTGGTTAGCTGAAATATATAAAATCACAGCAGATAAGCTGTTAGCATGCTATCTTAGCATGTTTTTTTTAGCTGTGCACGTCTAAAACGTGTTCCTTATTACTAGTAAACCTTAACTTTCACTCATGCCAGACTTTACTTTGTGGCTTGGCAGCCAGAACCAAACCG
The DNA here is from genome assembly GCF_043380555.1 of Nothobranchius furzeri. Taxonomy (NCBI): domain Eukaryota; kingdom Metazoa; phylum Chordata; class Actinopteri; order Cyprinodontiformes; family Nothobranchiidae; genus Nothobranchius; species Nothobranchius furzeri. Next base: position 64,094,457 of record NC_091754.1, read on the forward strand.
AACCAGAGAAGAGTTTGACTTCCTGAAGGAAGGAAGCCGTTCTTCCTTTTCAGAATAAACACTTCCACCTCTGCAGACAGATTCCAGTTGAGGGACATCGTCAGGACTGCTCATACTCTACATTCATTCTATGCCTTCCGATTGATCCCAACAGCGTGTGACCATGCACTCTGAGCCCTACTGTGATTCATGATGTTGATATTTACACAGCAGGGGAGCAAAGGTGGTCAGAGTCTGGTGATATCACAAAGATAATGACTCATTCATTAAATACACAATCTTCACCTCTTAATTCAAAGGGAAATGATTCCCTGCTGCCGTGAATCGTGTTTACTTGTGTTGTCGCTATGGACCCTATAGCAGCTGCAGCACAGGTTGCTGTATTTTTATGAGAATGGCCGTTCTGCAGCCTGGAGAGGTCCTTTCATGTGTTACCATTACTGTCTGGATCAGCTACCACGGATCTGCAGCACATTCATTCTTCTGTGTGATTCTTTTAGGGATTAGATCACAAGGAGAAAGATCAGAGTCATTTGCACAAAGCAAACACTGAAGGCTTCATTTCAGAACTGCTGCAGTTACTCCAATACTTAGAAAACCTTTTTACTAATCTCCGCCCCATCTCCAACCTACCCTTTGTCTCCAAAGTCTTAGGAAAAATAGTCGCTGCCCAGCTCCACACCCATCTGACTCTAAACTCCTTCTATGAACCCTTCCAGTCCGGTTTCCCGCCCACTTCACAGCACAGAAACAGCCCTCCTCAAAATAACTAACGATCTCCTCATTGCTGCTGATTCCGGTCTGCTATCCATCCTGGTCCTCCTTGATCTGAGTGCGGCCTTTGACACAAAATCTCATTACATCCTCCTCCATCGGCATTGCTAACATCCCACTTCGGTGGTTTCAGTCCTACCTATCAGGTCGCACTCAGTTCATCACTATCAAATCCTCCCGCTCACAGCCCTCTTCTGTCTCTTCTGGTGTGCCCCAGGGCTCTGTCCCGGGGCCCCTCCTTTTCATTACATACATCCTTCCCCTTGGCAATATCTTCCGCAGATTCAATATTCATTTTCATTGCTTCGCGGACGACACGCAGCTCTATTTGTCCAGTAAGCCAAATTCTGCACTTCCTCCCTCCTCCCTCATCACCTGCCTTCAAGAAATAAAATCCTGGTTCAGTTCGAACTTCCTGAAATTAAATACAGACAAAACAGAACTTCTTTTGGTTGGTACCAAGAACACCCTCTCAAAATGTGACAGTTTCTCTCTCACAGTTGATAATGCTTCAGTTTCCCCCTCTCCCCAGGTCAAGAGTCTGGGTGTCATCCTAGACAGCACACTATCCTTCCAATCTCATATCAATAGCATCACACGGTCAGCTTATTTCCATCTTCGTAACATGAATCGTCTTCGCCCCTCCCTTGATGTCCACTCTGCTTCTATTCTTGCCCATAGTCTGGTTACATCACGTATCGACTATTGCAACTCTCTTCTCTCAGGCCTCCCTCAGAAAACCCTCCGTAAGCTCCAGTTGGTTCAGAATGCAGCAGCACGCATCGTCACTAAAACTCCCATCTCTCATCACATCACCCCCATCCTCAAACAACTCCACTGGCTACCAGTGCACACCAGGATTAACTACAAGATTCTCCTCCTCACCTTCAAGGCCATCCATAACCTCGCCCCTCACCACCTCACAGATCTCGTTCACCTCGTCCCGTTCCCTCAGGTCCTCCTCCTCCATTCATCTCTCTGTGCCCTCCTTCCGTCTCAGCACCATGGGGGGTAGAGCCTTCAGCTGCACCGCTCCCAAACTCTGGAGCTCCCTTCACCCTCTCATCAAGAACATTAACTCATTCACAGAATTCAAAAAACAACTCAAAGCTCACCTCTTCATAACCCCATATCAGCCTTGAATTTTAGAGTGCCTTGTTTGTTCATGTTTACGTATGTTTACTTCCTGAATGATTTGTGTTTTTACTCTGTACAGTGTCCTTGAGTGACCGGAAAGGCACTTTTAAATAAAATGTATTATTATTATTATTTACTAATTACCAGGTTATTATGATATTTGTGTGTTTAGAGAGTTGCCTGTAAAAGTAAACACAATAAATAATTTAGGTTTGTGCATAATTTATAAGAACTGTCGCACCAAAAATCTGAGAAACCTTTAGGAACTAAAATCCTGAGGAGGGAAACTTCCTTCAGCTGGCTGAGAGCTGGGTTTGAATGGGCTCCTCCTCAGCGGAGGATTAATTAGTCACCTAATGCATCCGTGTGAACACCAGCCTGTAAAAATGCACAGCAACGCCCAGATGATGCTAACGGCTAACAGCCAACTTCAGAATGAATAAACTAGAGAGCACGTGCGTTCAGAGAACATGCGTGAGGCTTCAAGACTCGCAGCTGAAACAGCGTTGGGTTAGGGTCAGGGGTTAGGGTTAGGGGTTAGGGTTAGGGTTAGGGGTTAGGGTTAGGGGTTAGGGTTAGGGGTTAGAAACCTGCAGCTAGGTGCTGCTGCAGGGTGGACTCTACTGTAAGTTGTAAAAGGGTCAAACTCATTGTTCGGTCAGGAGAATGAAAACCAATTATCAAGCAGACAGATTATTAACCAGGTGGTATTTACCTTCAAAGGAAGATTCATACAAACGCATTAAACAAACACAAAGAGGGGAGGCTGCGGATCACGTTTATGAGGGATTCTGTTGGATTCACCAGACGTCCCTGCACCAGTTTGGCACATTTAGAACGGAAGGCTACAGAGACGAAAAGCAACAGAAACTAGGATGGAGTTTACATGAATGTCAGTGCCAGCAGAGGATGGGTTAGTGTGGTGAAAGAAGGAAGCAAGTGCCATCTGTCTTAAAGGAACATAACCGTGTATAAAGCACCCTAACCCTAGCAGAGGGGCCGTTACACGTCCACCACTGAGATGATCTACAACTTTTGAAGGTTGTGAAAGTACATCAAGACAAAAGCAATGAATCTAAATGGTTTCCATTCAATTCAAAAGTTTTGTTGGATTTTCTGTCCATAAGAGATGATTCAGACTAGAGCCCTGCACTGGAGCCCTAGGCCCGGGGGCCGGCCCGGCGACCCGAGGGCGGGGCTTCGGGCCGACGACTGTGTAATTACCTCGGACACGGACCGGGCCGGGCCGGGCGCCTTTATTTTTAATCGAGTTCATAATAAAAACTGAAACACTTGAACGCAGCAGCACCTGCCTGCTTCTCACACACCGTTAGCTCAATTAAGGTGTGTGTGGTTTATAAATGCGCCGATATAAACCAATCCTCAAACAGCTGATTGAAACATGTGCCCCTGTTCTAATATGTTGTTTTATGTCCACTTTGATGTCAGAAACATTCGTTTATTCTCATGAAAACGGCAGCGTTCTGTTTTTCTGTGAATAAATTCGCTCTGCAGTTAAAAAATAAAGCATTCACTGCTGTTGTTTCCAACTGGAGAGCGCGTTTTCAGAGCGGCAGATTAAATTTTACAAACGCATCCAATTAATATGGTGTTCGTAAATTTCATCTGCCGCTCGGAAAATACGCTCTGTTAGAATAAAAAGCTGCATTGATGCTGTTTTTCTTTGTTTTTTTACTGCAGAACACTTCTCACAGATAATTAGAACGCAGAGCGTCCTATCACGCTAAAACTTTATGAAAGATAAAAAAAAAAGTCGGGTTTGGGTCGGGCTGGGGCTCCACCTCCTCGGGCCGGGCCGGGCCGGACACTGGCTCAGATTTTAGGCCCGTGCAGGGCTCTAGTTCAGATTCTCAAACCTGTCACCCTAAAATACATCAAACACCAGTTCAGCCATGTCAAACCAGCTTTCTGAACTTAGCTAGGGCTCTTCCACCTGTGCCAACACCATCCCATCCTTCATACGGAGACACTTCCTGAACATGTTTGCCTCTTTTGTCTGCCTTATAGGTGATGCCTGTGGATCAGCACCGTTAATGATGGGTGGAAAAGGGAAGCTCCTTGAGTCAATCCCTCCACAATCATAGCACTGCATATCTGAATCAGCTAACACAAGTACTCATGTTCCTTCTGCTATTAGCGCGTTATTCATCAGAGATAACAACTCACTGTAGGATCTGCAAGGTGCCGGTTCAGCTCACGGGTTAACAATCTACTCCTGTGTTTGAGAAGACAAAAGGAGAGATGGAAGGAGACGAGGATCAAACCGGGTCGTGTGACTGCAGTGATGCATGAGTGGCTAATTCTGTGTTCAGTGCTTCCACCTCTCCTGGAGGACATGATGAAGGATGTAAAGTGGGCAGAGCACTCAGGGAAACTAAAGGAGGAAGGCTGCAGGATGGAGAGCACAATCAGAAAGAGCAATCACACATTCATCATTTGATTCAAGGTACTTAGACGATAATAAAAGGCTAGCTCAGCATACATTTCCATCTAAGTTTTTAAGTTTCCATTTAAATGACTCATGCTGTTCTAAGTAACATCGTTGTGTTACACGGGCGGCGTTAGACCCGGCTACTTGGGCTCAAGCCCCGGATCTCAAACGTGGAAGTAACGAGATGCCCCTCAGCCTCTGAGTACATACGGTTCTACTCACAGCTCCACGGCTGCGTGTCGCAGAAGCGTGCGTCGAGACCGCTTCAACCCCTTTGAAGATTTGTCAAATGAAAAAACATGAATTTGCACAAGTTTCAAAAGAACTTTTATCTATTTTCCTTTGAGGATTCAAGCGTGTAGGCGCACGCTTCCCCCTCGGTTTTTAGACAAGCTGATGGCTCGCCCCTAAATCTGAGTATTAACACCAAGTCGGAGCCTCCAGGCGCCCCGGATCTACACTTGCATCAGAACAGACTTGCACAGAAGCAAGCATGACTCTAAAGCACGTTCTCATGAGGCAGCGTCTGAACGCAGAATGCTCACGCCGTCGTTCCTGCAAACTCAATCCACTCCATGGAGAACACACTTAAACAATAACGGCGATTACTCTCAGCTAATTAAATAAGACCCGGTTCTTCATTTGTCCCCGCTCTATTACATTACATCATTAAAACTAATCAGGCCACGTGTGCGAGAGGCGGCCGACTCCACCAAGGACAACGGGTTCGCTAAAGTCACCAACGCACCGGATCCATCTGCCTTCAGCAACCGGGTGACCCGGTCCAATCACAGAGTACCGGCCTCCCCTTCCATTTAACGCCCTGACAGACACGGACGTCTTTGCCTCAGGGAACCAAACGTCCTTGTGAGTAGAGGATATGCAACCTTCACAGAGGAATAACCAAACAGGAAGGACAAGTGAAGTCCTTTATTAGTGGAGATGAAACAAACCCATCGCTTTAAAAAACTCACTTTTCATCTGTTTTCATGAAATGAGGCAATAGAAAGAAGCCAGTGAAACATTTGACCTTTAAGGCGTATTTCCTGAATAACAGCTGGATTAAATGTTGGCTGCTGAAGGATTATGACATGTTTGTTGCTTCACACGCAGACGCTCAGCTTCACTCAGCTGTGAGCAGGATCACCTGCACGACTTCATATTCTGACTCTCATTCAAGCTGCAGAACGATTAAAGATAAAGAACACATGATCACTGCAATGCCGCGGATTACTGCGTGGAACGTCCTGCGTGAGGCGACGCATGAGTGAACCTGGAACATTCATCAGTCAGAAGGAAAAAAGCAAGAAAAGCTCTTATTCAAGTGAAATCACGGGTTTGAGCCCACAGAACCTCTGGTCATGAAGAACATCAGTGGGGTTTTATGCAGCTGTTGGCCCTTTCTCTATTTCTGTTCATTTTCCAACTAAACCAACGTGGGAAACTCGTTTCCACGGTTATGCTTCACGTGGCTGTATCATTGGCCTTCTCCACCAATCAGTGTTAAATGTGACGGCATCAGTTAGAGAGCGCTAATAACCGGATCGATGCTGCTGATGACTGGAGCGGACGCCGGACCGGACGGCTGCAACAGCCAGAAAAACCACGGCTAACCACGTGTGCTGATCCACAGAGACCGGTAGAAGGCGTGGAAGCTCGTGTCACCTTCCACAGCGTACGGACGGTCAGCTCTTCCCTCTGCATATTTTCCTGTTGTCAATATCGACCCTGAATAGGTCAGCGGCTGAAGTCGGCCCGTAAATTACACGTCTGGACTGGAATACAAAACATCCTCTGCAGTCGTTTGGAGGAGGAGGATAAAACTCTCAGCATCAATAGCAGGTGGGCCTGTGGGAAGGTGTGTTTTCTACACCAGTGCTTACAATCTGCTTGATGCAAAGTCCTGAGATAAACACGGTCTCCGAGTCGGTGGCTCATTGATCCGACCTCTCTGTTCTCGTCACACCGCCGGCTTCAGCTGGTGTCTCACTTGTGTTTTCTCTCTTTCCTTGGTGAGTAGATGCTAAGCAGACGTCAGGAGCTGAAGCTTATCACGGACCCTTCCTCTGCGTAGCTGTGGGCTTCATTAATGTTCCGCTTGACAGCAACCTTTCCCTGGATTTGGCCACAATAACACAAACACCACATCCGTCCCATCTGACCTTTGCTGTTAACACTTTCCAGACACACGGACCATCATTTAGGGAAGCTGAGGAATCGTTTTCCAACCACAGCATTTGTGGGGAGAAAACATATGAAGTGAACCGTTGTAGATATAGAGCTGTGACTGGGTGCTGTAACAGAGGAACGCCATCCCAGAATAATACTCACAGCTCTGGATTTTGGTCATTGTGTTTAACCTTATTTTGAAAAGTGGACTGAAATCACACTACCGACACATTTCCCATCAAACTGTGACCTTCACTTTAAAATCTGGCATCAAACGCAACAAGTGAACGGCTTCTTCAAAGGATTAGGCCTTCAAATATCTATTTTACATAGAAATAGCAAATATTTCACGTAAAGATATAAATGCATGTTTATCCGGTGTTTGTAGTGGCTGTGAGAAGTTTGCTCCTGCAGGATCAGACAGTGTGGAGGTTGTTGTTTTAAGACAGAACATCTGAGCGAATACTTGGTGGATGGATGCAGCGATACCCGCCAGCAGCAGCCTTCAGAGCAGCTCCGTCCCAGGGAACGGGAGAGATGCTCGTCTCTCCTTCATGTACGACACACAGAGGCTGACACACTTGTTGTTCACACCCAACCGCTGCACATCCCTTCAACAGCTCCCAGCACTTTGACTGCACGTACTTAATGCCACATAAACGCCGCTGATTTTGTCTCTAAAGCTCCCCCGTGGTGGTCTACCCCCACACAAACAACTTTGTCTTCATCTCCAGTCTCTGAGTTGTGCTTTGGAGAAGCTACAACTGAAGCCTTTTCCTCTCTTCCCATCACTTCTGGTGCTGGTCTCATGTTCTGGCCCAGTCGCCTCGGATCCTATAGCCCTACAAGCTAGCACTACCTGCTAACGCAATCCGATGCCTCGTCCCATCACCCCTCTTAAAGCCATAAGAGTCTGCCTTGCTTTGCTGGGTTGGGTTCATGAAAGCAACATAAACCCGCTACAGGAAGTTAAACCGGAATAAAAGGTTGGCATTAGGTGCCGTTTCATTGGCCACCTCTAACGGAAAACCAATCACATCAAAGTGAGAAGCAGTCCTGGAGGTCCGTAGCCAGACGGACAGGAGGGCGCCTGTGGATAATTCACCAGGCTACTTTAGGGTTCACTGGTAAAAACTGAGGCTTTGGTCAGAAGTGCGTTACATTTAGCCATTTAACTGAGGAGTTCAGTCAGGAGCTGACACCCAGCCTCGGGTCAGACCCACGCTAATATGATGCTTGGTAAACAAAAGAAGCAAGGAGATGAAAGTGAGAGGCGGGGCATAAGAGCCACGAGGTCAGCGGGGTGAGGTCAGCGGGGTGAGGTCAGCGGGGTGAGGGACCTGAAGTCGACAGCCGGCTGTTTTTGTGTCCTCAGATATTGTGACGAGTCCCACATGCGGTAAGCTCCTCCACACGTGTCTCCTCTCTGGTGACTCCCCTTTAGACAGCAGAATAGTTCCTGTTTCATGGATGTTATGGAGGTGAATGTGGCTAAAGGGTATTCTATCTATGTATGCCGCACATTTAACTTTCTCAATAATACGAGTTCACTTCCATTTAATCATGAAGTCAAGGTGTGTTCTTACCTTAACAGTTGTTTTATTCTACGAGCTTCATCATTAAAGCACTCTGGGGGCATGACGGGGTACTTGTGCCTGAAACCTCGTCCTCCTGGACTCCACTGACTGCTTACTGATCCTCTGTGCTACTCTGTCGTTTCTCTGTGATCATCTAACCAAAGCTGATCACTGATGAGACGGAGTCCTGACCGGACCTGGGTCGTTCAGATGCTTCAGGCTAAGGAAGCATTCAAATCAGATCTCCCCTCCTTTAACACGTTACATTACCAAACTCTACATCCATCAGCAAACTGATGTGCACCTGTAAAACTCAAAATGATGTGTCATCATTAACAATCATTCACCTCAAAGCAGTGGCAAGGCTGGAATAATCCCTCTAAATCCCAACAGAGGACCTCCACCACGAAGCATCTACTGCAGCTGAACGTCTCACCACAGCTGATGAGCTGAGCACACCTGACATTTAACTATTATCCAGCTTTAAATAGATGAATGCAAGACACAGAGCCAATAAAAAGTAAAAAAGCTTGACTAGTAATAGGAATTCGTGTCAGACTGGCAGTTATTGATGACTCAACATGTGAGCTTGGCCTCGCAGTGATGGGACTAACAGCCTCTTCGTAGAGCGGGCTTTACGGGCTGAGTGAACGCGGACAAAGTCACAATGCAAAAAAAACGGCTTATGTGCCCAATTACCATCAATGACAGGCGGTTCTGCCCAGAACCGGCAGCTGTTAGTAAGCCATCACCTTGTGTTGGTGAGGCCAAATCAAATCCTCCACACGGGATGGAGCAGATGTAGTGACCTCAGCAGACTCATTCATGGATTCCTAATCCAGGACGGTGGGCAGCTTCGACTAACTCCTAATTAGTCATCGTATCATGTACAAGGTTTGCTTTAGAACGGGCCGGCAGGGGAACTCAAAGCAGCTCTGTCACTCAGACAGAACAGCTTTAAACTGGACTTAATGCAGCCGGCATCAGGTGCAGCGTCCCACC